>NC_068360.1:13810177-13917677 GCF_020536995.1 Dreissena polymorpha
CACTTTCTTACACAACAGGCTACACCACACCTCCAATTCCTCAGTATACTGCTGCACACTTTCTTACACAACAGGCTACACCACACCTCCAATACCTCAGTGTACTGCTGCACACTTTCTTACACAACAGGCTACACCACACCTCCAATTCCTCAGTATACTGGTGCACACTTTCTTACACAACAGGCTACACCACACCTCCAATTCCTCAGTGTACTGCTGCACACTTTCTTAAACAACAGGCTACACCACACCTCCAATTCCTCAGTGTACTGCTGCACACTTTCTTACACAACAGGCTACACCCAGAGCTCCAGATAAGGGCCGTACAGCTGTAAATACGCCTTTTTCATGAAGATTTACGCATTTATTTTTATAAACTGGACGTACAATTACGACATTAATTTCCATTTTACGCATTTACGAAAAAAATCTGGCCGTACCGATACGTCTGCGTCAGCGCGGCTTGATTTGTTGGTCACTAACCTAAGGCGTGATTTGTTGGTCTCTAACCTAAGGGCGCTTTTAGTTAATTTAAATTGCCGAAAAAGTGTAGACTGGGTTCATATATTATTGTCTATTCTGTCGCGTGATTTCCTGTAACTTGTAAATCCGTCAAAAACGATATGTCTGCATGCAATTGAATGCTGGCTTAACCGAAAGCGGCTCAAAACAACACTTTTGACGTCATATAATGACTACATACGGTGCCTTCTAACCATCCTGACATTAAATCTGTAAACCCAGAAAAAGACATTGTCGCCCCGATATTAAACGATTTGATTGCATCGGTGGCGTAAAACGTTAGAAAACACGATGGGAAACGGATGAGACAGTGAAATAAGTGTTTATTTACTTAGCTTACTAGTTGGCTTGTGTTTTCTTGTCAAGAAAAATGAAGAAATAGTATTAGTCATGAGTTTTAATGTGTAGTTGTATTAGCATCATAATTCTGAATGGAAAAACTAATACAGTAACTGTTTAAGAAGCTACATATATTTATTTTAATTGCTGCAAATGTTTCTGTAAAGTCAGTTATACACCCTTCAGTATCCAAGAACACGGGTAGTACAGTACTACCTGTATTTTTGGATATGGTAGTACAGGTACTAATTGATTTTAAGCGTTACTCCTTTTCTTTCTGTCAGTGGCAGTACCGTTACTTTTTTCACAAATCCTTATCTGGAGCTCTGTACACCACACCTCCAATTCCTCAGTGTACTGCTGCACACTTTCTTACACAACAGGCTACACCACACCTCCAATTCCTCAGTGTACTGCTGCACACTTTCTTACACAACAGGCTACACCACACCTCCAATTCCTCAGTGTACTGCTGCACACTTTCTTACACAACAGGCTACACCCAGAGCTCCAGATAAGGGCCGTACAGCTGTAAATACGCCTTTTTCATGAAGATTTACGCATTTTTTTTTATAAACTGGACGTACAATTACGACATTAATTTCCATTTTACGCATTTACGAAAAAAATCTGGCCGTACCGATACGTCTGCGTCAGCGCGGCTTGATTTGTTGGTCTCTAACCTAAGGCGTGATTTGTTGGTCTCTAACCTAAGGGCGCTTTTAGTTAATTTAAATTGCCGAAAAGTTGTAGACTGGGTTCATATATTATTGTCTATTCTGTCGCATGATTTCCTGTAACTTGTAAATCCGTGAAAAAACGATATGTCTGCACGCAATTGAATGCTGGCTTAACCGAAAGCGGCTCAAAACAACACTTTTGACATCATATAATGACTACATACGGTGCCTTCTAACCATCCTGACATTAAATCTGTAAACCCAGAAAAAGACATTGTCGCCCCGATATTAAAAGATTTGATTGCACCGGTGGTGTAAAACGTTAGAAAACACGATGGGAAACGGATGAGACAGTGAAATAAGTGTTCATTTACTTAGCTTACTAGTTGGCTTGTGTTTTCTTGTCAAGAAAAATGAAGAAATAGTATTAGTCATGAGTTTTAATGTGTAGTTGTATTAGCATCATAATTCAGAATGGAAAACCTAATACAGTAACTGTTTAAGAAGCTACATATATTTATTTTAATTGCTGCAAATGTTTCTGTAAAGTCAGTTATACACCCTTCAGTATCCAAGAACACGGGTAGTACAGTACTACCTGTATTTTTGGATATGGTAGTACAGGTACTAATTGATTTTAAGCGTTACTCCTTTTCTTTCTGTCAGTGGCAGTACTGTTACTAATTTCACAAATCCTTATCTGGAGCTCTGTACACCACACCTCCAATTCCTCAGTGTACTGCTGCACACTTTCTTACACAACAGGCTACACCACACCTCCAATACCTCAGTGTTCTGCTGCACACTTTCTTACACAACAGGCTACACCACACCTCCAATTCCTCAGTGTACTGCTGCAAACTTTCTTACACAACAGGCTACACCAAACCTCCAATTCCTCAGTGTACTGCTGCACACTTTCTTACACAACATGCTACACCACACCTCCAATTCCTCAGTGTACTGCTGCACACTTTCTTACACAACAGGCTACACCTCACCTCCAATTCCTCAGTGTACTGCTGCACACTTTCTTACACAACATGCTACACCACACCTCCAATTCCTCAGTGTTCTGCTGCACACTTTCTTACACAACAGGCTACACTACACCTCCAATTCCTCAGTGTACTGCTGCACATTTTTTACACAACAGGCTACACCACACCTCCAATTCCTCAGTGTACTGCTGCACACTTTCTTACACAACAGGCTACACCACACCTCCAATTCCTCAGTGCACTGCTGCACACTTTCTTACACAACAGTCTACACCACACCTCTAATTCATCAGTGTACTGCTGCACACTTTCTTACACAACAGGCTACACCACACCTCTAATTCATCAGTGTACTGCTGCACACTTTCTTACACAACAGGCTACACCACACCTTCAATTCCTTGGTGTATTGCTGCTCACTCTCTTACACAACAGGCTACACCGCACCTTCAATTCCTCAGTGTACTGCTGCACACTTTCTTACACAACAGGCTACACCACACCTTCAATTCCTCAGTGTACTGCTGCACACTTTCTTACACAACAGGCTACACCACACCTTCAATTCCTCAGTGTACTGCTGCACACTTTCTTACACAACAGGCTACACCGCGCCTTCAATTCCTCAGTGTACTGCTGCACACTTTCTTACACAACAGGCTACACCACACCTTCAATTCCTCTGTGTACTGCTGCACACTCTCTTACACAAGTGGCTACAAAGCACCTTACATTTCTTGGTGTACTGTTGCACACTCTCTTACACAAGTGGCTACACCATACCTTCAATTCATCAGAGTACTACTGCACACTCTCTTACACAATAGTCTACCACGCACCTTTAATTCTCGGTGTACCGCTGCACACTCTCTTACACAAGAGGCTACAACGCACCTTAAATTCTTTGACTCTTACACAACAGGCTACATCGCACCTTCAGTTCCTCGGTGTACTGCTGCACACTCTCCAGCTGTCCCCTCAGCTGGATCTCGACAGTCCGGAACTCCGCCTCCTGTTTCTTGGCGTCTGCAAAGTCCTTCTTGGCCTTCACGAGCAGCTGCTTCAGTTTGTTGCCGCGCTCCTCTGACTGCTGCATCTGCTCCTCGGAACCGGCTGGGGTATATATAAAGAATGCTTTACAGAAGGATCACTACCAAGTAACAAAAAGTTACACAATTTTTTTTTCCACATGTAGAAAACATGTACAAGGTAATTGATGAATAAAGATATAAGCATTGCTCTGGGTAAACTTAATGCATGTTCAATAAGTGTTGTCCCAGATTAGCCTGTGCAGTCCACTTATCAGGATTTTTCGATTCCACCGCACAGGCTTATAATGTATGACACCCCTTTTATTGCATTTTCTATGCAATTCTAAGAGACTTGTAGAGATTCAAACCAATTATTTCATAAAAGGGAGAGTGTCCTCCCTGATTAGATCTATGACGACACTTAAGGCAGATACATTAAGCCCAGAATGAGGCTCAAATTTAGAGAATGGATCCAATGATCACTACCCACATTCACTTACAGTTGCATAATTCCATACTAAACTGCAAACAATTTGCCACAATTAGAACACTAGGTTAGTGTTGAATAAAAGTACTTTTTTAAGCTAGGCTACAGAAAACCCTAACCATGATAATGGGCAAGTTATTCCAGTTTTTTTCACAAGCAAATAAAATTATCTTTGTACAACACTTACAAGGTTTTTGTATTTATCCTATAACTCACATTTTTCAATTTGAAAGTAACCAAAATAAAATGGCTGAAAAAACTTAAATACTTCAAAATGACCAGTTGAGGTGTTAACTTTTTTTATGTAGGTAAAATGATGGGACAAAGATGGGAAATGGGTTTTAATGCGAAAGTGTTGTCCCAGATTATACGGTGCAAGCCACACAGGTAAACCTGTGATGACACTTGACCCCTAATCTGGATTTTTGCTAAGTAGAGAATTTCTTTAAACAGAAACTAACATCAAAAAAGAAAGAGTTGCCCATAACTAGTCTGCGCAAACTTCGTCGCTTATTTTTGAACTGGTACAATATTTTCAGTCACATGACTACTTCGTTGCCTTGATCCTCAGACTGCTGATGTTGTACCTCATTACCCGCCATGACAGGACAGAGTTCAAGGGGCATATCAACTGTATCACCCATATTAATACCATTTAAAACAATATTCCCTCTTTTCATGCAACAACTTACTAATTAAAACTGAAAATATATTTGAAATGAAAATTATTTAATGAAAATTAAAATGAACAATAGATGCGTTTGTCAGAAATACAATGCTCTCTACTGCGCCGCTTTGATCTTTTAAACTTTGACCTTGAAGGATAACCTTGACCTTTCACCACTCAAAATGTGCAGCTCCATGAGATACACATGCATGCCAAATATCAAGTTGCCATCTTCAATATTGCAAAAGTTATGACCAAGGTTAAAGTTTTAATTAAAGTTTTGAGACACACACACACATACAATGACAGACAGGCCAAAAACAATATACCCCCGATCGTTCGATCCGGGGGCATAAAATCATATGCAGTGTCAAAAGCACAAGTTTACCAAACTGGTTGGTCAAATAAAACAAATGGTTCACAGAAAATGATCAAGTCACTGACAACAAACCGGTTTCGCACCAAGACATAATGGTCACAGTCATGAGACAAAGCGGTCATTGACACCAAAGACAAAAAATGTATATGAAGCAGTCATCCAGTTCCTTCATCCACAAACAAAGCCACACCAACCTATCTGTTTCTGCAGCCCCCGGGCTTCTCCTCCAGCCTTAGGGTCTCAGTTTGATTTATTAAAATAACAAAACTTTTTTTAGAAACCTTCAATAGAGAATTTTAGCCAGTTTAAACTGCGAATCGGCTCCCAATAAAACAAGAGCACCGCATAACGGGTGCCACGCTCAGCTGCGGGTACAGTTTTGAATAGATGAAAGCTTGTAAATTTTTTTTTTAGACGTCACAGTGACCTTGACCTTTGACCTAGTGACCCAAAAATGGGTGTGGCATGTAGAACTCATCAAGGTGCAGCTATATATGAAGTTTCAGAGTTGTAGGTTGAAACACTTCGATTTTAGAGCCAATGTTCAAAACCTTGACAAAATGTTAAGGTTTTAGCACGAAGCAGACGGCGGGCACTACACGACGACGGACATGACACGACGAGATGGCTATGACAATTCCTCGGGTTTTCTCCGAAAACAGCCGAGCTAAAAACCCTTCCATTGAGAATTTTAGGCAGTTTAAACTGGGAATCAGATCCCGCAAAACCCTACTGTGAACCCTATATCTACCTATCTGTTCCTGTAGGCCTTGGGCCCTCTCCTGCAGCCTGAGGGTCTCAGTTCGAGCCTCATCCAGCTCTCGGTCTCTCTCCGCGACCTTGGCATTCAGAGCCTTCACGGTGCGCTCATATTCTGCTATCTCAAGATCCATCATATTGCTCTGACTTGCCTCCTGGGAACGGAAAAAATACAACGAAATAGGCATAGTGCACAGGCTACTCAGGGATGACAGTTTCCGCTTGTATGTTTTTTTTCTTTTAAAGGTAGACTCTTTGAAACAAAAATCCAGTTTAGGCAAAAATTTATGTCCCTGATTAGCCTGTGCAGACTGTTCACTTGGAAAACATGACTGAATGCATGCACATAAAATGTTGTTCCTGATAGGCTTGTGCCAATTGGCACAAGCTTTTCAGGGAAGATACTTTCTGTCTAAACTGGATTTTTCGCTAAGAAAAAAAATCTTTTTTAAACAAAATATAATTATAAAAGCGAAAAGTGTTGTCATAACCTTAACAAAAATATTGTTAAAAACAATTTCATTCTCAATTTAATAGCATTTCAAACACAACTACAGCATGCCCTGATTTTCGTCAGAACAAGGTGATGTTTCTCAATTCCCAAAATGGTTGCCGTGGTGTAATGGATATGGTGTCCGCCTAGCCACCTGAAGGTCACTGGTTCGATCTCTACTTTAATACTGGTTCTAGGCCCAGGAAATGGACTCGAGAGCATTTCAAATAAGAAGTAAGTTCTTTAAATGCCATCGAGCTTAAATAAAATGGTAAAAAAATCTCACTGAACTTTGTAAGTCTGAAATCTGTGATACTAATTACTTTTGACAAAATATGTAACAGCATCTTTTTTGTAGCTTAGCTCTCTAGTACTCCATTCAAAAGCACCTACTTGTTTTGCATTCTGCAGCATGGTCTGCATGTCAGCAATCTGTCTCTGTAGGCCCTCTGTCACCCCCCTGTGCTTCTCTTCCCCAGACTTCTCTCGTTCCAGCGCAATCTGGATCTGCTTCTGAAGGTCTGACTTGTCCTAAAATGTTGCAGTTTGTCCTATAATGCCATGCATGTGATTTGATAAGGTCTGACTTGTCCTTTAAATGTTGCAGTTTGTCCTTTAATGTTGCAGTTTGTCCTTTAATGTTGCAGATGTGATTTGAATAGGTCTGACTTGTTCTAAAATGTTCAGGATGTGATTTGATAAGGTCTGACTTGTCTCTAAATGTTGCAGATGTGATTTTATAAGGTTTGACTTGTCCTAATATGTTGCAAATTTAATTAAATAAGGTTTGACTTTTTGTAAAAATGTTGCAAATGTGATTTGAAAGTCTGACTTGTTCTAAAATGTTGCAGATGTGATTTGATAAGGTATTATTTGTCCTAAATATGTTGCAGATGTGATTTGATAAGATATTATTTGTCCTAAATATGTTGCAGATGTGATTTGATAAGGTATTATTTGTCCTAAATATGTTGCACATGTGATTTGATAAGGTATTATTTGTCCTAAATATGTTGCAGATGTGATTTAACAAGGTCTGACTTGTTCTACAATTTTTGCAGTTGTGATTTGATTTATTAAGGTCTGAATTGTTCTTAAATGCGGCAGATTTGATTTCTGAAGGTATGACTTGTGAGTCAAGAGAATTATCAACAGAGCAATTTGAGATAATCTTTTATGAGGGCTTAGTCAACAAAACAAGTATGAGGGCGTGGTTACATGTGTAGGTACAGGGTGTGGTGTCCGCCCAGCAATCAGAAGATCCCAGGTTCGATCCACAATCAAGGATTTGTTCTTAAGACTTTCGGTTAACTCTTCAAGTGCTGGTTCTAACCAGGAAACATACTACAACCTGTTTCAATAAGACTTAAAGTTAAAGCTTTTGGTTTGATATTTTGCTAACATGAATAGCTCTTAATTTAACAGTGCAAGATTTGACATACCTTATTAAGAGACTCAATTTGTATCCGAGATGCCTGGCTTTCTTGTTCCAGGGTTTTTAAGCGCCCCTCTTTTTCCTAAAAAACATACACAACTTTTGAAATTCCAAGTATATAATAAAAGCCAATAACATTTCAAAAACTCAATTAAATCAATAAATAATTTAACTTTCAAATATACAGGCATTCCAAGAGATGTCATTTAATAAACAAGAGAGCCAATTTGGCGCTTATCATGTGTTCACAAAACACCAATTGTAGAAGATTTATCCTGGTTTTCAAGCTTTTTTTCGGTTCCAAATAGATTCAGACATGGTCTTGCTATTGTCAAGACCAACATTTTTACAAAACTTCATAAAGATTGAAATATATATATATGGGTTCTAGATTGGAAATAAGTTTTTTTAAATAAAATTTGACGTGTTGACCTAGTTTCTGAATGAACGTGACCCAGATTCAAATATTGCACATATATTTATACAGTCGAAACAGACCAAACGGCCACCTGATTTTAACGGTCACCTGCAGACAACGGTCAGTCTGGATTCCCCCGACGAAAATCACTCTTTATTACACTTGAGAATAACGCTCACCTGTCCATAACGGCCAACGGCCACTATATTCCACTCCGAAATTCATTTTTGAACTGAAAACAACGGTCAGTCTTCTCGAGTCGCAAAAATTAAAGACACAGAACATCATTTGTCCGTCTATTTTGTGGGTAAAGCGTCTGTTAGTGGTAATTGCCTTTGATATTATAAAAGCGGCCCACTGCGAGTAAAAAAATAATAGGGTGTTGAGAAGTTTTGTTTTCTGAAAGTCATAATGGCCAATGACCAATATATTCCACTCCGAAATACATGTTTGAACTGAAAACAACGATCACCTGTCAGTCGTTTCGAGTCGCGAAAATTAAGAACAAAAACGAAACAGGTGCACGTTACAATGAGAATGTGTATAAGTAGCAATTATCGGCTGCATCTATAACGACAAACCATGAGTGCGTGACGAAGTCAATAAATCTTTATAGCTGATAAGGTGTTAAAAACAACACTTAGCTGGCGAGTGTTGTTATAACAAGGCGATAAAAGGATTAGTGATCGTATATTGAGGATAAAATGTACACTGAATTGCAACTTTTATAACAAACTAAATATTTTTAACAACATTTCGGCTTCTTTTTCTTTGAATTAGAATGATACGGTTATAACGTACTGTCGGTTTATGACAGCGAATCCGCTTTTATAATTGTTCAGAAGTGCCGTCAATGACACCCGACAATCTTTATTTCAAAATACATTCAAATGAACTGCGGGATTTACTGAATGAACGCACTATTGGTTTATGACAGCGAATCCGGTTTTTCGACTTGTTCTGTTGTGACGTCAATGGCACGTGACAAGCTTTATTTACGAATGAACGAGATGCATGAATAAACAATTATACTAGCGTTGATAACGTCATTGCTTTAGTTTAACAATATGAAATTAAATCATTTTATGGGACATTATTCTGTATTATTCAATGTTAGTTGATTATGTTATTATGCTTAGTTATCGGCAATGAGCCTTTGTTTCACACTGTGCAAACGACTGAGTGGGGTAACAACGTAGCAATACTTCCAACCATTTAAAAATTGTGATCCGAAAACAACGGTCACCTCTGGACAACGGTCACTTTGGTCATTTCCCTTGACTGACCACTGTTCTCAGGTTTGACTGTATATGACACAGATTCATATTTGGCTAAGATATTGTCAACAAAAACATTCTAACCAAGTTTCATCCAGATCGATTTATAAATGTGTATTCTTGAGTAGTTACAAGGTTTCTATAAGATTTGATCGATGACCCAGTTTTGGACACTCTGACATTCTGACCAATTTTCACCAAGATTTAGTCATAAATGAGGCTTCTAGATAGGTAACACAGTTTTTCCAAGATTTGACCTGATGACCTAGTTTTTGAACATACATGATCCAGATTAAAATTTGGCTTTGATACTGTCAGGATCAATCTTCTGAATAAGTTTCATTAAATTGGCTAAAATTGACTAAAAAAAGTAGCCTCCAAAGTGGCAACTAGTTAAAACTTCACAACACAAAACACATGATAAGCTATGCTATTGGCTGAGCACAAAAGCTCACCAAGCAAAGGTACATCTGTTTTTATCTATGGCATCTCGCTGGAGAGAGGAGATTACTTGCTAAAAAATTAAACTACTGTCTGGCCTAGAATTAAGACAAATATGCCAACTGAAGTTTTAAAGGGTAAAGGTGCTTTTGCACAGGTTGTAAAAATAACAGTTTTAAGTATGTAAATTAAATCTAACAGAGCAGACTTGTAAACAAAATTTATTTTTGTATACGCGTTATCATTTAATTTGTTTAAAAGCAATAAATTTACAAAGCTTTACAAATGAGAAATAATCTAATAGTTTTTAGTGTTTCTGGTGTATTTGTTCATTTATGAAAACATATGGATCACTCATAAAAGTTTACAATGAGTTGAATAATGTCACAGTCTGATGGATAAAAGGTTTAGGTGATAGACTCTAATTCCAAATGAAACTTTTCAAGACCAGGTGGCTACAACGTTTTTCTTTTTTATATACTCTGTTTTAATTATTATACTTAAGCTACAGAGTTCACATGTGTAAATCGTGAAATCTTAGACATCTAAAGACACAATTAAACAAGAGCTGTCACCATAGGATGACTTATGCCCCCTATAAACGCTTGAAGAAGTTATGAGCTTTTTTCGAAACCTTAACGCGGACAACAAGTTCAAGGTTAAGGTCACAGGGGCCAAAATTTGTGAGCGTATGGAAAGACCTTATCCTTACACACATGTATGCCAAATATGAAATTGCTATCTGAAGCGACATAGAAGTTATGAGCATTTTTCGAAACCTAAACGCAAAGTGTGACGGACAGACAGACGGACGGATGGACAGTCCAATCACTATATGCCCTCATTTGGGGCATAAAAAAAGCAAAAAATTGTTAAGAAGTCCCTTTAAACAAAGTTTGAGGATTTGATGTCAATAAGATCGACGTGAAAACATGCTGAACATCACACCTTGATCACAGTGTTGCACTTCTCATTGCTGGAGGCCAGTTTAGCTTTCTCCTCTGACATGTCAGCAAGGTCCCCCTTGATCTTAGACAGTTGCTGAAGAGTCTTTTCTAAATCATCTGCAAATATCAAGCAATAAGTGGTCACATTATTTTTATACATACTGCAAAGTTTTTGTCCAATAGGGAAAATACCAGTACACCTCAAATTGGGAAAAATTATAGAGAAAAACCCTGAAATTGGAAAAATGCGCGTTGTAAAGTCTTCACATTTTGAAATTGGCGTACTAGTATTTGATTTGTTGCTCAAAAATGCCTTTAAATTCATAACTAAGTGTTGTCAAGTTGTCCATATTATATATAGCGCTACATGATCTTCATCTGATTTTTTTTGCCTGAAAAAAGGAAAGTGAATTACAAAAAATGTATCAATGGAAAGTCACAAACACTTGACAGGATAGTCAATGAATGTCTGACATATCATTCCATGATGTTTCAAAATTACTATTTTTCCAGAATGGAATGTGATTCATGAAAAAATACCATTGCAAATGAAAGAAACAGGACTCTTTTTTACATATGTTGAAAACTGGAAGTTTGATGTGAATTGTCTTTGATTTTGGAAGATCTGTTCATTTTTTTTAAACCCTAGCATACATGTTCATAATAATATCACAATGATGGCCACTGAAATTCAAGAATTGAAATTCCACTCACAAAACACAAATAATATGAGCCCGGTTCTGTAAAAACTGGTCCAACGCATGTGCATAAAGTGTGGTCCCAGAATAGCCTTAACAGGCCACAAAAAATAATCAGGGACCACACTTTCTGCTTTTATGGATTTTTTTCCTTAACGGGAGTCTCTTATAAACAAAAATACATCTAAGACAGAAATTGAAGTCTGTAATTAGCATGTGTGGACTGAACAGGCTAACCAGGGACAACACATTTAACACATGCAATTAGCCCAATTTCCTCAGATATTATGAACTATTCAGATGAAAGTATCAACATAATAACTTAGAACTTTAAACCGTCATTCAAATATGACATTTTATTAACCTTTATAACTGTCCCTGTCTTTCTCTGTTTTTGACAGCTGTTGTTGAACTCCAGAGAGTTTGTCCTCAATATCCTATAGCAAACAATGAGAATATATTAATTACAAATGTACAAATACTGTATATAAAACTTATATAGACTTCCAACAAGTCAATCCTGTTTGATTTATATTTTATTCAGAAAATCTATTATGTTTAATATATATTTTATTCCAGAAAATCCAGTATATTTTCTATTTATTTTAAAGTATAACCAGTTGCTAAACTTTCAATTTGTTGGTATTTATTAGAAAATGGAGTCTTCACTGTAAACCATGAAAACAACATGCAGTGCTTGAATAACCTTCACTGAAAATGATTTTTTTTGGACCAACCTTGTGTTTCTGCTGCAACTGAAGCTCCTGACTGTTTGCGTTGGAGTCCAGTTGTTGCTGCAGACTGACATTGCAGGCACGAAGTGACTTCAGTTCCTCAGACTGAATGTCAAACTAAAATCCAGAAGACATAAAAATTGAGGGTTGCTCTGTGAAAACATGACTTCATGCATGTACGTAAAGTGTCATCTCAGATTAATCAGGGACATCACTTTCCGCTCTGATGGTATCTGTCATTTAAAGGAAATCTTTTTTTAGAAACAATCCGTTTTAAACAGAGGAAAGTGTGCCTGATAAGCCTGTGTGGATTGCACAGGCTAATCTGGGACATTTTACCCATATGATTTAAGCTCCATTTTTTTGCGATGCTCAATATGCAGGGCTTATGAATATGCAATCGGCATGAAATCGGAACCCTTTATTTTTTCATAAAACACGTGTATACAAAAATCCTTACAGGACAGACTGAGCTGCATTTCCACCAAATTGACAACAACAGAATGTGCAGGGAAATAATCTCATATGGTAACTAGTTGTGATGTCATTAGGCAATTAATTTCATGCTTTGCAGTGAATTTGCGGAAAATACCAGTTAGTGATAACTCTATCATTTTGCTCTTGTTCAAGAGAAATGATAATGCTCAACCATTTCATTCTGGCTATGTGCCAAGTTTTAAGAAAGTAATTATTTTTTTTTTATTACATACATGTACGTAAAATAAATATATCTCACACACACAGAATTCAACTTGTCTCCTCTTTATGTTTGTTTGTGTGAGTGTGTAGGTTTTTGTTAGCTTATTTTCAAAAGAAAAAACTAAAATGTGGGAAAAGATTAACATAATACATAAATTTTGATTAGCTGGAAAAACAAGTGTCCTTTGCCTTTCAACATCAAAGTCTCTAAATTCAACCTGGTATATTGTCTTATCACCACCACACTTATTTTTTTCGAGGTGTGTTTTTTACATTTTCAAAGGGAATAACTAACTGTGCATTATAAAAATAGCTCCATTATTTAACAAGGGTTGAGAGTAAATATTGTCTTTATCCGATTAAGGCAGATAAAATGCATCTTAAAAGCTTAACCTTGATTTGAACTAACAGAGGGTGTACTCACGTGATGAAGTCAAAGGAAGTCAAGATATGCGAGGTCCATGCAGAGGGAGGCATTATTTGCTGTTTTATACCCTTTATTACTTTTAGTAATTGTTTAAATGCTGCTCACTTTCCAGCCTTATCAGCAAAAAAGTGATTATGTAGTATTAATATAAGCTCTATACCTCTCCTCTAATCGCTAGCAACTTTCTTAGTGGGATCACAAAAAATACAGCTCTCAACAGAAAATTCGCAGTGATTTAAGTCTAAGATATAAAGCAATGATTAATACAAAATAAATGCTCATCACTTTCTTACTGATATAACCGGAATGTGGACGGCATTTAAAAATTTAACTAAAGTAATAAAGTGTACTACACAATGGCGGAAAATACCTGTTTTGGCACGGACGTTGCCATCTTGATTGTCACGTGATGTCCCCCTCTGAACGACCATGCTCTAATGTTTGATATATACTACCAATAAACTAGGCCTTTATATGTACTACCAACGAACAAGGCCTATATATGTACTACCAATGACCAAACTATTGATATGTAGTACGAATGGTCTTACTTTTGATTTGATATCTGCCAGGTCTTTCTTTGTTTTCACGGCAACAGTCTTCAGTTTGCCGCACAAGTCTTCTTTGGCCTTAACCTCTGATTTCAACGCGGCCACTTCACTTTGTACATTCTATACATAAAGCATAAAGTAATACTTAAATCAATTCGAGCCGGGCTCTGTGAATAGGGGGGTAAATGCATGTGCATAAAGTGTTCCAGATTAGCCTGTGCAGACTGCAGAGGCTAAGCAGGGATGACACTTTCGGCCTAAACTGGACTTTTGCTAAGAAAAATACCATAAAAGCGGAAAGTGTCATGCCTGATAAGCTTGTGCAGACTGCATAGGCTAATCTGGGACGACACTTAATGCACATGAGTTAAAACCCCTTTTCACAGATTATGCCCATTTATATAAAATGATATCTTAAATGGTAAAAGTTAAAGTATTTAATGATACGATTATGTTTTATGCAGTGCTCCAGCTAGGCCTAAATCGAACCTCCGCCCTGCCCCCTCGAACCCCCGCCCTGCCCCCCCCCCCCCCTCTCAAAAAAAAAAAAAAATTTTTTTTTTTTTTTACATAATTATGATAATTCATAAATCTCTTATTTCATTGTAATTATTTTAATCCTCATTGTAGACATTATATTTGAATGGTTTAATAATAATGGGAATAATACAATTATTTATAACATATAGATTAACATGCAATAGGAAACATTCCAGAAACACCAGCGTGCTCGAACGTGCCCTTTTAACTAAAATACTGCGCGTCGAAAGTGCCCTTTTGACAATATACTGCGCGTCAAAAGTGCCCTTTTGACAAAAAAGCCCCCCTGCCCTTTTTAAATCCTAGCTGGATCACTGTTATATGGACATAAATAACTTTTTTCAAATGACGTCTTATGGCTATGTCTTGTGAGTGATTATTGCCCCTGAAACACCAATACTTTTCAGAAAAGTGAAGTCTATGGAAAATTATTATATTCTTATGACACTGCAAATTTGTCAAAAATACCGGTATTCTTGTATAAAGGTTTGGGTTAAATTGATGAACCCTGAAACAATAACATTTAAATAATGTTACCTAGGCAGGCAAGAACATTTAATGAACACATTCAGGATTATTTAAGGGCAATAATTCAGAAGTTGTTTAAATTATCTGGTTGGTTATCAAACTAAAATTGTATTCTTACAATCATATTGACAATATTTGAGGATGATATTCAAACTACCGAACTACCAAAGTTTTAGGACATTAAAAAATAATTATTTTGTGTGTTCCTGTATTATAAAAAAATATAATACAGGTGTTCGAAAATTTAGAGACAAAAAAATAAAGGTCTCGAAAATTTAGATACACTCCAAAAATATTGCTTTGACAATCAGATACAGGTATGAAATTTGTAAAGAGTCAATTGTTTCAACAAAAAATAACACATGCTTGTAAAATACCGACCTAAATAGCATTAAATGTATATATGTTTCACTTAAAGCTGTTGGGTGAAACCACTGTCTATTACTTGTTTACATACTAATTTACCAATTAATGCATATGTAATGGGTTATTGCCTAAAGGCATTTGTTTGCAAGGTTATATGCTACTAACCTGGTTTTAAAAACGCATGATCAAAGGGTTACCAGATAAGGGCAAAAAGGCAGAATTATGGTAAAGTAGCATTTTAAAATTAACTGTCCCAAAATAAGAAGCCATTAATTATGGATAAAAAACCTATGTCAAAAAATTTCAAGTCATGAAAATAATTAATATGGCTCATAACGAAGGAATCCGGAAATTTAGAGTGTCCAAAACGTTAAAGGTATTGTGACAGACAAGGTTAAATTTACCGAATTCTCTGAAGTTAGAGGCCATAACACAGAAGTGCTTAATGTGATCTGGCTGGGTATTTCTTAAACTTGGATAAGATTATTGTGCCAGTAAAAAATAATAACAAAGTATCACAATAGTTCAATTTTTGAGAAATGGAAAGAACATCATGTATTACATCTGACTCACTTGTGAATGCTGAAGATTTTCAGTTTCCTTTTTAACAAGCTCTGTCTTTTCTTCAAGGTCCTTACACTTTTTTCTCAGTTTTTCTTCTGTTTTTGTGTTATGATCCTTAAGTTCTGTCAACTCTCTTTCCAACTGAACACATTTTACATTCAGTTCAACTCTAATGTCTTTTTCTTGTTTCAACTGAGAGACAAACGCTTCCTTTTGCTTTTTGAATTCTAGTTCAAGCTGTTTACAGTCTTTAGTTAATTTATTCACTTCAAGTTCTAGGGCTTGGATTCGGGTTTGAAGCTCAGTTTCAATCTTTTCGTGTTGCTGCTCTATGTTTAATACTTCGTTATTACATTCTTTTCTCAGAAGTGCTTCTTTTATTTCAATTCTGTTTGACATGTCTGATAGCTCAGCTTCTAAAGCACCTATCCTATTCACTAACTCATTCTCTTTTGTTTGACTATCTTGAATTAATGACATAATTTTGTTATTTAGTTCTTCTTTTTGTTTCATGTATCCTTCATTTTCTCTGATACTGCTATTCAAGTTATTAGTTTTCTGTTCCAGTTCTTCTTCCATATCTTTCAATATACTTTGTACCTGATGTATTTGTTCATTCAAATCCTTCAATAATTCTTCTTTTTCCTTCAATATATCTTTGTATTGATAAATTTCCTGATCTTGGAATTCTTTATTTTTTCCAAGATCTGCAATCTTAAGTTCTAAATACTTTATATCATCATTAACTGCAGATTTCTTTCCAATGTTTTGTTGTAACTCTGTTATTTCTTTCTTAAAGGCATCAACACTTTCTTGTAAGCTGTTTTTATCTGATAGTAACTGATCATATTGATCTCGAAATGTTTCTAGCTCTTGATAAATGGAATCATATTTGGACTTTGTATCATTTACCAAATCTTTTAAAGAATCATTTTCATTTTCTAGAACATTCAGTTTTTCTTTTTCATTCTCTAAAATTCTAGATACATCTTCAACTTGGCGTTGCTGAATTGCATTTTCCATCTTTAGCTGCTCTATTTCCTCCTTATATTTAAGAACCTCTTCAGCAAAATTATTCTGCTCTTTATTAACTTTACTTAATAGTTCTTCATACTTTACGTGAAATAATTTAAGTTCTTCTGTTAATGATGTAACATTATTTTCGTTACTTTTAATAACTTCATTTTTTTCTTTTATCAAATTTTCTAAACTATGTTTTTCTTCATGAATTTGAGCAATACTTTCTTCATTAGTAACAAATGAGGTTTTAAAACTATTGACTTGGCCTTCAAGATTTTCTTTCAATTCTTTTAATTCTTTTACTGAACAACTCAGGTGAGAATTTTCATCACATTTTTCAAGTAGCTTTTGATTTAACATTTCAATATCTTCCTCTAATTGTCTAGATTTTGTATGAATTTCAGACTCTTGACTAGAAGACGCGACCAAATTTGCACTTTCAACTTTAACAATCTCCATTTGACCAACCAAAGTCTCCTTCTCAACTTCAAGGTTTTGAATTTCACTTTTTAGTGCGTTATTAAGAGCTTCTAAATCTCCCTTTTCATTGCACAAAACTGTATTGGCATGGCATTTGAGATCAACAGTTTCTTTTACAATATTCAGCTGTGATTCAAATTCTTTGACATTTTCCTCCGATTGTTGCAGACTTAGTTCCATTCCTTTCATTTTAATTTCTTTTTCTTCAAAAGCCGTCTCAGCATTCATAAGTGATGCTTTTGTTGTCTCTAATTCTGACTGCAATTCTGAATTTTCCCTTATAAATTTATCCTTACTTTGACTTAATTCTAATTTTAACTGTTCAATCAGTACATTTGAATTTTCAGTTGTGAACATGGCTTCAGCATGTTCTTGTTTAAGCTTATCAAAATCTGACTTTAGTTCTGTTATATGTGCGTCATACTGTTGAGCCATCTCTATTTTTTCATTATCCAGCTTTTCGTATTCCGTTTTCAAATTAAACATTTTTGTATCATACTGCTTAGTTAGTTCAGTTATGTTATTCTGAAGTTTTTCACATTCATGTTTCAAGTCAGCAAATTTTGCATCATATTGATTGGTTTGTTCATCAAAATTATTTTGAAGTTTTTCATTTTGCTGCTTGCTTTCTGACAGCTCGTCATAAAGGGCGCTTAGTTCCTTTTTCATCTCATTGCGCTCTTGAGACAATGACTCCACAGTTTTGTTAAGCTGAGTAATTTCATTCTCATGCACTTTTGACATCGTAGCCTCTTCACCTTCAATCTGTCCTTTTAAGTCTTCATACATTCGTTTTGTTTTTGCAACAACTTCAGACATTTCTAAAATTTTATCTTCTAATTCCCTGATGTATGTTTCCTTCTCTTTCAATTTTGTTATTTCACCCATTACTTTCTTTTCAGATTCTTGCAGATTTTTATTCACCTCACATTTATCGGCTTCAAGTGATTGTACTTTTTCTTTAAATGCATTAAGTTCTTTTAGCTCTACTTGTAATGTCTCCATTTCTTCTGACAAGGTTTCAGCTTTGTCTTGAGCAAGCTGCAATATTACAGTCATGGATTCTCTTTCCCTTTCCAGAGCATCTTTATCGTCATATGCTTTGCTAAGACGAGTCTTTAATGTCTGAATCTCTATAGAACTTTCACCTTTAGATGAATATGCTGTATTAAGTTCCATTTCAAGTCTACACTTTTCATCAATCATTTCTTTAACTCTATCTTTTAAATGATTTACCTCATCAGCAAATGAACCACCCTTTTCATTCATTTTAAAAACCTCATCTTGCAAAGTATCCCTTTCCTTAAGCGCGTCATTAAGGGAGGTCATCAAAAAATCAATTTCTTTCCTAAAATTTTGTTCCTGTTTTTCAGATTCATCAAGCTCGTGAATGACATGATCCTTTTCCTCTTTTAAAATAGCCATTAAATTATCCCATTCTGCCATCTTAGCATGCAATGTTTGCATTTCTAACCTTGCAATTTCTTTTTCTTCTTTCAATTCATTTATTTCATAAACATGATTTTCTTGAGTTTCTTCCAAATGCAACACTTCTTCCTCTTTCTTCTCTATTTCATTTTCCAGTTTTTCAATCATACTTTTAAGACTATGTTCCCTAGCCTGAAATTCCGCCATTTGATCAGAAGACTCAAGACTTTTACATTTTTCCTGTAGAGTCTTCAGTTCTATTTCAAGATCTTTTTCGTGCTTGTTAAGATCTTTAACTTGATTTTGTGTTTCCTGTAGAACCGTTTTCAAAATAGAATTCTTGTTTGTTTCACTTTCCAGCTTTTCTTTTATTTGTGTCACAGATAACGATGTAACTTCTAATTCATTCTTCACAGATTTTAATTCACTTTCTAACTCAATGTTTGGATTGCTATTATCATTTTTGCAAGGTTTATTAACCTGCCCTTCAAGTTCAATCAATAGTTTTTCATTCTCTAATTTAATAGTCTCCAAATCTTGTATAATTTTGCCATTCTCATCTTTTAATAGATTATATTCATCTGTCATGTTTTTTAGACTGTCCTTAAGTTTATAAAAACCTTCAAGCTTTTCTTCTATGATTTTGTTATCTTTTTCCAAAGATATCACTTTTTCAGTAATTAAATCATTTTTATCCTCCATAGATTTTAACTTTTCAGCAATGCTTTTCCTATCTAATGTTAGGGCATTGACCTTTTCTTGAAGACCCTGATTTTTCTCATTCAGCATTAACAAAGCTTCTTCATTATTATGTTTTACTGAAGACTGAGCCTGGATCTTTTCGATAAGCTGGTCTCTGGCCTCTGTCAGAACTTTTATCTCTTCTTTAAGTGTCTGCAAAACACAAATGTAAGAATATTACAAACATACAATGTATATACCTTATCCCTTACATGATTGGTATAAGAACTGAAAACATATAACGAGAGGGTTGTGATGGCATTTAAGCACTAATCTGAGAAACAATTACCTTGTTTTTTTAACTTAACCCTTTCCCACTCATATGCAAAGTGAAAATGGCTATATGCAAACAGCATAAAACAAGAACAGCCTGCAAGTCTGTTCAGGTTTTATGCTGTTTGTTCATTAGTATCTAAGGGTTGGAAATAAAGCTTTTAAAACTTGAAACTAGTAAGAAAGGTCTTTACTTAAATTTGATTTTCTAAGAGACTACAAATGCGTTTAAATACATATCTAGACTACAAATGCGTTTAAATACATATCTAGACTACAAATGCGTTTAAATACATATCTAGACTACAAATGCGTTAAAATACATATCTAGACTTCAAATGCGTTTAAATATGACCCAAGTTAAATTTGGCAAAGTCAAGACATTGGCTTAGATATTGTAAAGACATTCTGATTAATTTGATTAATTAAAAAACTAAGCTTCTCAACAGGTAACACAGATTTTAAAAGATTTATATTGGTGGCCTAGGTTTGACACTGATTTGAATATGACATGGATATTGTAGTAAACAAATTATCATCAAGATTTAATCAGATATGCGGATATTGAACTGGTTTAAAGATTTTTCTAAGATTTCACCTGGTGAGCACATTTTTTGGATTCACTTGACACAAATTAAATCTAAACCTATATAATTGATAGATTAAAATTTTGACCAAGTTTCTCCAAAATTGAATAAAATTGAGTTTCTAGAGTGGTAACACATTTTTTCTAAGATTTTTCTTGTTGACCTTATTTTGGAGAAACTTTACTCAGGTTTAAAATTGTCCTAAATATTGTCTTGCACAACACTGGGAAAAGACTGACCAGATTGCTCTTGTTATGTTTAGGTGTCAGAGCTTAAATTCAATACAGCTGAACTTAACATTAAAAACTTATACACAGTGAGTGATTTTTTCTAGTATGGTGATTATTTGTTTTAATTGTTTTTTCTTCTATATGAAGATTTTCACTTGAACAGGTTTTGCATTAATTGGTTTGAATTTATTTCACCAAACTATTTAAAACATCTAAGTTTACCTTATTGCTTGCTGTGAGAGAATTGGTTTCATCCTGAAGCACTTGCAAGGTTTGAATCATTGTCTCGTCTTTGCTTTGCAAGCATTCAATCTGGTCCTCGAGCTCCTAATTAAAAAGAATGAAGTGGTCACAGCACGCATGAAGTGAAGTTTGGTGGTAATATATTCCCAGTGTTACATGTCTTCCAAAAATTGTCCTAATGGAAGTTTCACAGCTAGAAAAAAATGCCTAAGACTTTCTATGTTCAAAACTTCATTTAAAAGGTGATGCTTACAAAAACGATAGCATATAGCCTGAAAGACACAGACATGATTTATGCCTTGAAATTTTATCGCACATACTTACGTAAAGAAATAATTTCCAAATATTATGAGCAAAACTTCACAAATCAAAGGTTGTCGTAGCATACTAAATATGATGCCCGCCTACCAATCCTGGGTTGATGGGTTCATTCCCACTGTGGGAGTGTTCTTTAGATCTCACACAGACACTCAGTACTGGTTCTACCCAGGCTTTAGGATTTTGATGCAATGTAGCAAAAATTAAATAGCTATAAACAAAACTCCAAACTTCAAGATTTTTAAAGTTCAGAGGTCTACAAGCATACCTTGTTTTTCTTCTTCAGACCTTGAAGCTGTTGCCCGAGGTCAGCCTTCTCTTTCTGAAGGGCAGACAACTTTTCCTCCTGTTCACCAACAGTGTTCTCATCTGATTTAGTGTCACCTGATCCGGCCTGCCCGCCTTCTAAAGCCACGACTTTCTTTGTAAGCTCTATGGAAATAACAACATAAAAATTATGTTTGTAAATATTATAAGGTTACAATCGTCCTTTAAGGAAAGTTCAAGTGAATCTTTTTGACATGAAGATTTAATAAAAACTTTCAACTGTTCAACTTCAAGGTTTTTGTAAATAAAAGCTTCTAAGGTAAACAAGAGCACTGCATAACAGGTGCCACGCTCGGCTACAGGTGCAGTTTTAAATAAATGAAAGCTTGTCAGAATGTTTTTTTATATAAAGGTCACAGTGACCTTGACATTTGACCTAGTGACCAAAAAATAGGTGTGGCTTGTAGAACTTATCAAGGTGCATCTACATATGAAGTTTCAAATTGATTTTAGAGCCAATGTTCAAAACCTTAACAAAATGTTAAAGTTTTAGCACGACGCGGACAGGGGACGTCAGACAAAGAGCTGGCTATGACAATACCTCGGGTTTTCTCGAGCTAAAAATGATATTTTTTTGGAACATTGGTTTCATCAAAAAAGTTCACTAAGCTCTGGCTTATGTCTTTCTTAGTTGTGAAACTTTCATTACGACAATTTTGAAGGATGTTGAACACTGGAAGTATATTACCCCCATACTTCACTTAATGCGTAACCTGACCACTTTGGTCTGTTTAATAAGGAGCTTGTACACCAAATTGAATTAAATCCAACATGTTTATGCATTGATTTCTTACCTTAAGATTTCCTTGAGAGTTCTTAAAAAATTGGCCATGATATATACAGAATCTTATAGCTTATCTTAACTGAATATGTCAAAACTGATAACCTGCTTGCATCTAAATTTTCATTTGTGTGCATGAAAGAGTACTTTAAACGAATTATCATTTAATTAGTATGAATGTTGAATGCCATGATATTAAAACAACACATTTCTAACACAAATAAAAAAAATCAAAATGTTTGATTATTTTTGGGTGGGATAAAAAGCTATATAAATATCAGCAAATGCCTCTTACCTTCGTTTTTCTGCTTCATCTTTTGAAGGTTCACCATCTGTCTCTTAACAAACTTCAGCAGATCTTCCTTGGACAGGCTCTCCAGCTGCATACATGCAACATTGCAATCAGATGTGTTATGGAAACACTGGTATTAATATATCTGCCTCAAGAGTCGTCACAAATTAGCCTGAGGATATTGCAACACTTCCCCTTTTACAGATTTTTTTGCTTACAGGAAGTCTCTGCTTTACTAGAATATAGTCTAGGCAGAAAGTGTTGTCCCTGATTAGCCTATGGGGATTGCACAGGTTAATTAGCCAATTGGGAAAAAACTTAAAACACAAGTGTTTAGCCCAGTTTTGGCAGAGCACAGTATATAGTGAAAGAGCAGTGTTTTCTTCAACTTTTGGGATATAGGATAAGGCCTTCCGATAAAACCTTGGATGACAAAAGTCTCAATAGAACAATTTTCAGACTTCCTCAAATGTTTGAGGACGACATCAATAAAACAGCAATAATAATACAATGACCACAAACATAACAAACATCATAATTCTACAAACATAACAAACATCATAATTCTAATAACAATTTTAGACCATCAGACTTGTGAAAATCAAATAACAAGAGTTCCGCGGTCGGAGATGACCGCATTGAAGCCGGATTTTTGATTTAAATGACAGGAAAGTACCTTTCGTGTTTTTGTCAATGCAATACTTAAATTACTGAAATATTGTTGGTCATCTAAGTGTGCTTGCAAACCTTTACGTCAAGTTTGAGATTCTAGGTCCAAGCATACCAAAGTTACAACAATTTTAACATTTTAACATTTAAGTTCACAGTGACCTTGACCTTCAAATGAATGACATTGAAATGAATGACCTTGAAATGACCAGTGGTCATCTAAGTGTGCTTGCAAACCTTTACGTCAAGTTTGAGATTCTAGGTCCAAGCATACCAAAGTTATAACAATTTTAACATTTTAACATTGAAGGTCACAGTGACCTTGACCTTCAAATGAATGACATTGAAGTGAGCAGTGGTGATCTTCTAGTACTGGCCAACCTTTATGTCAAGTTTGAAGACTCTAGGTACAAGCATACCAAAGTTATAACATGGAATAAGAACTTTAACATTTTTACCTACCAAAGTTATAAGAACTTTAACATTTTTACATTCAAGGTCACAGTGACCTTGACCTTAGAATGAATGACCTTGAAATGACCAGTGGTCATCTAAGTGTGCTTGCAAACCTTCATGTCAAGTTTGAAGACTCTATGTCCAAGCATACCAAAGTTATAACAATTTTAACATTTTAACATTTAAGGTCACAGTGACCTTGACCTTCAAATGAATGACATTGAAATGACCAGTGGTCATCTTCTAGTACTGGCCAATCTTTATTTCAAGTTTGAAGACTCTAGGTACAAGCATACCAAAGTTATAACATGAAATAAGAACTTTAACATTTTTACATTCAAGGTCACAGTGACCTTGACCTTCAAATGAATGACCTTGAAATGACCAGTGGTTACTAACTAGTTATGGCCAACCTTCATGTCAAGTTTCAAGACTCTAGGTCCAAGCATACCAAAGTTATAACAACTTTAACATTTTTTATATTGAAGGTCACAGTGACCTTGACCTTCAAATGAATGACCTTGAAATGACCAGTGGTCATCTGTTAATCCTGGCCAACCTTCATGTCAAGTTTGAAGACTCTAGGTCCAAGCATACCAAAGTTATACCATGAAATAAGAACTTTAACATTTTCGAGCACGCCGCCACCCCGTCCGCCCGCCCGCCCCCCCGCCCGCCCGACAACATCAATCTATAAGCCGAGATTTTTTCGAAAAAAATCCGGCTAAAAATTCATCAGTTTAGCATTACAAATCATATTGCATCATGTTCAATAGATAAATGTGTAATACTGATGTATTGCAAGGGCTGCAGTGTTTCTATTGGTCTACCTTCGATGGAGTCCCACTAGCCTGAGCTTGGGATTCCTCTGCCTTCCCAGCATCCTGTAAATAGACACAAAATGGCCAGTATTCATCAACTCATTTTTAGAAATTAAGCCCCATAAACATTCAAAATCAACAAATATAATGATAAGAATTGAAAATAAATAGGACAGTATGAAATAACTATATTTTAAAGTCGGCAGAACGCTATCAATGAGAAATGTAATAGTACAAGACCTAAATCAACAAACAGTCAAGGTTGCATAAATAAGCCTCTCATGGTAGATGTGGGAAGTCACAGTTGTTTTGGTTTTGACATAGATTAACGTAATACATTGATTTAAATGGGTTGACATCTGCGACTAATAATTCAAATGTAAATACAGTTTTGCATAACTGGCTCTGCTTATTTTTGCAAGCAAATTTAATGTTAAGACATACTTACAGCCATGATTTAAGTCTCCCTTTGAAATCAAGATTCAAACAAAGAACTATCATCTGTCCATGGCAACCTGTTGATATATTAAAATTTAATTTAAACATCTATATATGAAAATATTTATATGATATATTCAGCAATTTTTTCTTCTTTATAAAGCACCTGTAAAAAGCCCTTCTAAAGTTGACAAAAATTACAAAATTCCCAATTGCTGTCCAAAAAATTCCAAATTCAAGGAAAATTGAGTTTAATTTTTATCCGAAAGCCCTTAAAGGCTTGTTTTAGAATATTTAGATGGAAAAAAGTACCGGTACCAAGAAATCAAAATGACCAATATTTCCTAATCTGAAGATTAACAATACCAATTTTAACAATATCATTTTTTTTTGGCACTAATTTTTGCCATCTCGCTTGATACTGGTCCGTTTTTGCGTTTCTGCAAAAAATCTGCTGATATTTAATTAATCTTTTTTCTTTTTTTGATATATTAGAATAATTAAACTCCAGAAAAACTATCTGGTGAAAAATTCTTTTAAACACACGCTAGTCTTTTATAAATTCAAGTTGTCAATTTCGAGAACAAACTAAGAAACATAAACAGTATAACTTCAGTAGCCAAAATATGATTTCATATACCAATAACAATTAAGGCCACCCAAAATTGCACTAATTTGGGCAGAGATGGAATTCTACTAACAGTTTTCATTTCACTACAGTATGTTGAGAAATTTTATATTTAAAATACAAGAGTACATAGACAGTGAAAAAAGGTTGCCAACATGAAATTGATGATTTCCTATGGTTACAATATGCCAGTGCCCCAGATAAGCAGCGTATCTGCGTCTTTCACCCTATTAAAATGTTTAAAAACGCAAAGAAATACAATATCATGCCTATTGAAAACGCAACCAATTGGAATTTTACGCAAATTCCTAAAATTCCATGCGTACGATACAATAGCTTCAATCGAAAATTCTTTGCTCATTTTTGGTATATCCTCTTTGCAATTATTATCGTATTATCGAAATTTATCAGTCAAAGTTATTCAAACACTCTGCGGACTAGATTTCATAGTTAATTACAGCATCTGACCAAATTATTTACGACATACATGCATTTTCAATCTGATTGAATCCATCGCTTATTGTGCATGTATTAGTAAAGCGTCTGTACTATCCGTTTCTATAACGATGCGAAATGAAAATGTCTAAGAGAGGTCGAAAAACGTCCGCTATTGTTGCGCCAAAATATCAATGGATTGCAAACTTTTTGAACCAAGAAAGCAAGAGCCATTAAGTTACAAATCATTCGTGTTATCGATTTTTTAAGTTGAAAGTTTATATTATGGACAGTTTCAAGAATTAAAGATGTATGAAACATCAGTCTATTAAAGTTAATTATTAATGAATCAATACAAGTGTGCAGCTTCAACAGAAGTAATCTGAATCTGAATGGATACGATGAAGTGACCAAGATTGGCTTTTATTCAACAGGGAAAGCAGCAATGGTTTTAAGGTATGAATTTTTATAACTTATTTCACCCTATTTCAAGACCGAAATCACCCTATTTTTAAAAAATCAATGGGTGAAAATTTCCCAAATAATTATCTGGGGCACTGATATGCATGCAAAAATGATATTTAAAGAAAGATATCCCCCCAAAGCCCTTATTAAATATAGGTACATACAGTACACTCCACGTGTTTTCCCCAATTTCCCTCCATACTCCGCGGGTTTCGACCTGGAGGGAGATTAAGAAAATCCCGCTATACGCGGCGTTTGCATGATTTTGGACGCGGCGGTTAACGATCGGCAAAACTGATCAGCCGACGCGGCGGCCCTCGGCGTTGGCAACGCGGGGGAAACTCGGCGTTTTACGAGATAACGATCAATTTAATTTTGTTTGACTTCCTGATTTTCAAATAAAATTACATTTATTACAAGTACATACATGTACATGTAGTATAATATTTACGATTAAAAAAAAACAACCAAGATAGATCGATCCCGACGTGGTTGTAGAAGTAGTTGTTGTTGTATAGAAAACTCGTTGATTTACGACACACAAAACGTCGTCTTTTAACAAATACTTACCAATTAATATAAACACAGTTTGCAACATTGTTTTTATTTTGATAATTTAATCCAAAGTTTTAATGTTAGCAGGTGATTTTCTATACTGAACATGTATATAAATGACCAAGGACCCTAAAAATCTCGCAAATCTGTGTGAATTGACAGTTTGACGTAAGCAAAGAAAAGCCGCTTCCTGTCTACAGGCATAACTTACTCAAGTAAACACGTTCAACGAATGCATAAGGAATGGTTTTAATTGTCGGAACAAAGTCAATTCTCTGCTCGCTAATGCATTGATTTTCTCTTTGTTTGTAGGTTATTCCATTGATTGCTAAAAGGTGGTAACTATTGAGTTGATAATTGCATTTAATATTCACAGTTGTATTCTTGTTGCGTCGACATTCTAGGCAGAGTGACATTCACACATGTTAATCCCTTTTGTCAAAACACCGCAGACAGCAGTCTACACAATAGGTCAGTAGACAAGCTTTGCGTGTTTTCATAACGTCAAACACTTAAAATCCAGTTCCGCCCTGATGTCTTCTTTAATCAGTTTACTATACAATTAGTGTTAAAATAATTACTCTACTAAAATACCGTAACGATAAAGATTCGGCGTGTTCGATTTGAAATTATTTTAGAGGAAATATCAACTTATTCACGATATAATTTCGTTAATAAATACCAAAGAAACTTAACCGAAATC
The DNA here is from genome assembly GCF_020536995.1 of Dreissena polymorpha. Classification (NCBI taxonomy): domain Eukaryota; kingdom Metazoa; phylum Mollusca; class Bivalvia; order Myida; family Dreissenidae; genus Dreissena; species Dreissena polymorpha. The sequence continues at coordinate 13,838,054 of NC_068360.1, forward strand.
AACAAAATTCAATGTTCTCTGCGCTACAAAGTGTGTATCAAAAAAATCAATACACGCACGCTTTGCAGGAGTATACATTGTACCTTGACCTTGTACATTGCAGCATAATTTTCGCGCGCTTTTGTCGGGAAATATACATGACTGTACATTGGAAGCATTTATAAACGTCGTGTTAACAATTAAAAATCGTAGTGTGTTTCGGATTACGAATTATTATTCTCATTTGGAAATTTTACGGAACATTTATTCTTGTGTCATATGTGTTATGATTTAAATATTAATTTGTCAAATGTATTATATTAGACTAATTCATATTGTAGACGTACCTGTGAATTAAAAAACATAATTTTTATACGTATTAATTTTCTATACAATTATCTTTTTTATACATGTACTACAGTATTTAAACAATTTATTATAACAATGTTTTTATTTTTTGGCATGCCCAGTAGCACACTGCTAACGCGACGTTGCGCGGCGATCACTGATAAGAACGGAAAGTGTCTGCATTTACCGACTAGCCTAAAGTAATACACGCTGCGGGAATTAGCGAACGCGGCGTAACGCCAAGCGTTTTATCGAGTTCACCTCGCTCTTCCAACGCTGCGTGAACACTCGCTAGCAGAAAAAAAAACGCGGAGGGAGCGAGTTTTTTGGGGAAAACGCGTGGAGTGTACTGTAATGATGGTAGTAATTGATATGTCTCCACTTAATAACCAGATTCCGTCCAGTTATTAAGCAAATTATGTATGGAAGCCTATACCACCATAAGAACAAAACAATTCTAAAATAAAACATATACATCGCTTATCTAAGTCTATTTTTAAATGACAATTTCAATCACAATTATATGTGTGCAGTATTTTAATCCGGAAACAAAAAATCGGATAAAACTGTGTCCGGATATATGATAATTATTTGACAAGTACCTGTAGAGTCATGCATTCTATATAAATATATCAAATACAAAAAATCGTTAAAATATAATATTACTTGATGTCTGGTGCAAAATCAACCGAAAAATATCAATTTAATACTAAACTTCCTACGTATGTTTACGTGTATCCAGTAGGCGGAAGTAAACATAAAATTTAGAGTTGTCGTCCGTTAAATTGATTTGTGTACAGGCCGGATACATGTATCTACCCTCTGCAATCCAGTTATGCGCTACAACATTTTTCAAGCACGTATGCACAAAATACGGCAAAGCTGTGAGATTCTTACCAACCTTACCAAAGCCCTATGGCAACTCGTCAGAGAGTGCAACATCAATGCCATCATCCTACACGTTGTACCCCGATCATCTCCGATAACAATATTTTAATTGTGTGATCATGTGCTACAATATTACATACATACAACACTAAGCCAAACGAAGCGTAACCAGAAAAAGCAGAAACATAGAATAACCTTTAGAAAAAGCTAGTTTATAAAACACTTGCAAAGGCTCATTGGGCCATTGTCGACCTGAATGGCTTGAAGTCACCCGGGGGTGACTAAAAGCCGATTCTTGTCACCCTAGGATGACTTCAAGCCGATTCATGTCACCCTGGGGTGACTTCAAGCCGACCGTGTGACTAGAATCGGCTTGAAGTCACCCCAGGGTGACATGAATCGGCTTCTAGTCACCCCCGGGTGACTTCAACCCATTTCAGGTCGACAATGACCCAATGAGCCTTGCAAAGGCATATATACAATTTAATCCAGATAAATATTATGTCATAACCATAGACTTGCAGTTTGTTACTAGTTGCAAATGTTCAAAACTAATAATAGGTCATCAGCAAGCCACCGTGATTATCACGTTTCAGATAGAAAAAGAATAGTGTATCAAATAGCAAAAAGTTCAAAGATAAAAGTAAGCAACACAACTCAACAATTGGCCCGAAACAGATATTCTCCGTTTTGTGAGAAATGGAGACCGGGAACCCTAAATTAAAACCACTAAATATTCACAAATAAAGGTAGTGTTTAAATTACTAATTATTGATCCATATTAAAAAATCGACGCAAAATAAGAGAGACAAAATAAATATTTTTGTGACTCCATGGCCAAATCGAAAACACGTATCATTAATAATCATAATTGAATAAAGGGTTTATACCCCCCTAACTACCGAATTAAGGAAAGCCACTGGACCAGATTTGTTTCCAAAATTATTATCAAGAAAATGCCAGTCATTAGAGAACACTTAAGATGACCAGAAGTGCCTGTCGATTAGAGGAACGATAGCTTAGTATTCGTGTTTAACAAGAAATGATCGCCATACCACATTACACTTCTGTTCCGTGCTCCACTTACTTTTTCACAAATAAGAAGCATTTGCACTCAGGTATTGACTGTTTCAACTATGTATTGACATCGAATATTATGTGTGATGCAGATGAAGTTAATCTTGTTATTAGGTTGATGTGGAATTCAAAGGCCCTGAGGTAATGGTGATTTGACCGCTGCTCTTGTTTTGCTTTGTCACATGGACGATTTACCAGACAGAGGTACATCTCCCCAAGGACTTTTGGGGAAGATCGTCTTCTTTGTGGACCCACAAACACATTAATGATCCGATACATCCTTCATCACGACTTGAATAACCTACGAATCGTGGCCAAATACTATTGTGTGAAAACGCGAAAGAGAAAAGCAATCTGCTTCTATTGCAACACTGCTAATAACATCCATTTGAAACAAAAACATAAAAAGCCATAATTCTCATTTGCAAGAGACATACTAGTTTGTTTTACATTCATGGTAGCAAACGGACCTCTTCGATATCTTAAGGCTTAACATAAACCAATTCACAGGAAAAATAAAAAGCACAGTTTGATCAGCTTCCAGCGAGAATGGGATGTAAACGGAAGAAAACAAGTGAATACATTCAATGATATAATATAATTAATTGAATATTTGTAAGCACTATTCTTCCTCTTATCCATTGAGCCAGAGGACCGACAATCACAGTTGACAGGCTTAGCGTTGAACTACTTATCCAAGGATCGCGGGTTCGATTACTGGTCCTGCCATATAAAATGCGTGGGGATTGGTCATACAATCCTTTCACGGCCGTTCTCACCTTATTTTTGATACAAGTAGGTCAGTTTTCTGTTACGGGCAGAATATTATACATGCAGCATTGGTAATCCACCTTGTTGGTAAACAGACCTGCGTGATGGGACTGAAATACTGTTGAAACAGACAGACTCTCCAACAAAAAAACAAACACAGAGACAAGCAGTGAGCGACAAGAAGATGTCGAATTTCTGATGTCACAGTACAAGACATCTAATGACGCTCAAGCAAATCTCGCGCATAAAAATCAATAGCAATCAATCGTCCAAGAACATGAAATAAAAAGAAACGTTAGAGAATTTCGTTTGAAATCCTACTAATATTTCACGTGTGGTCAAGCTTAACGCATTGCTTGATTGAAGTACAACCAACGACCTTGTTCTTGTTTTTGCGGACCCTAAACTTTTGTTTTGGCATTTCAGGTTGAGTTTTTACTAATTTTTGCTTAATTGCTTAATAAGCTTTAACTTAACAAAATAATATACAAACATAACGCTAAATGGAGATTTGGATTATTCCTGCATGTTCTTGACAATTCTTACTAAATTAGGCATCATTATTTTTTGCGATGTGAATGCAACAACGTGCCTTTTTGGCCCACGATGTAACACACCAAGCATAAAACCAATGACATTGCGATATTAAAAGAAGACGAGTTTGAAAAGTTATTTTCTAACTAAGTCTATATTTATCATATTACAGCCTAAGACAGGTTTCGAGCGGGGGGGGGGGGAGGGGGGGGGGGCGGACGCGGCGTACAGACTGTAACGCCATCATTTATCATGCGAGGTCAAGGTCTCACGAAAAGCCAAATGGTAAAACATGTACATGGTGCAGCTTCTTAAAAACATATTATAAGCTGGGCTCGGAATGTTGTTGATATACATATTAATTTCAATAAATATACAAATACTGGAGTGAAAATACATCCACCCTGAACTTAACATGTCGTTCTTAGCAAAGCGTTATTAACCTACAGCATTTCGGGTGCATGTTATGAAAAGGAAATACCTATGGACCTGTTGCAGCCATTTGACAATGAAAAGGAACTACCTATGGACCTGTTGCAGTCATTTGAGGTTTCGATAAAGCTTCATGATATAAATGGTTAAAGCAATCTGAACTAAGCGTTTGTAGCCCTACATTTCAGACAAACAAACGGGCATGTTTGAAGTAATTTTGTTTTGGATGTTTGAGAATATAGGTGGGTCGTTAGTGAGATTGTACTTTCAACGTGTAAAAATATTACAAAATAATCGGAAAATGCGCAATCGGTGAATTGAACGATGCGATTATGGTTTTAAATGACTTTAAATTAGGTAATTTAAATACCAACATACTACATTCCTATTATTAAGATTATTCCTTTTCAACCAAATTGCCACAACTTAAATTTACCAAACGATGTACTTCAACTATGTTTCATTGAAAATATGATAATAGCCGTATATAAAATGAATAAAAATATAATTTAAGGTCATATGACAAAACATTTCATGCAAATAAACTATTTTACATTAATTTTTTATTATGTGAATGACATTGGATTTTACCATTTTCCAAATTACAGTCCCCATTTCATCTCATTATTATTTAATAATCATTTAAATACCTTTATGTACTTTACAATTTTATTTATATTATTGAAACATAGAGTTTAACGCTTTGTGCAGAGCTTTAGACGCTTCGTCGATGCTAGTTACAGTGTGTATAAGCCTATTTTGTCAGTATTAAACAATGCGCTTTTATTGATCATTGTCACACTGGGTAATTATTTGACTTTTGATCGGAGTAGAGCGGAGCGTTGGTTTAGGAATGTGTACCAGTGTTGAAGGGTCCCATTAAGTAGCTTATAGTAGATGTCTCTCTTAAATATTATAATAACATATGCAATACAATACATATTACTTTAAGAGGAGGTCTATTCTAAACGAAAATACAGCTGAGGCGGAGAGTGTCTTCATAGCGGGGCCTCAATCTTGAAATCTTTTCAACAAGCTGATATCTATCTGACACTTGTATTAATTTAGTAATTCATGTCACGAAAGATTGCGATTTCACAGCTTTAGTAAACATAACACCGATGTGTTGTTATATTATTATTCAATTAAAATAACCTTCTTCGATTTAAATTTGAGCTGAAATGCTTGGTAAATGTAAATTACTTTTGCTTATAATGTGATTTATGTATGTGATAAAAGGCAGGTTCGTCATGCTTTTGAATATTTTTCAGGTGACTAAAGTTTCAATCTTTTATGAAGATCTGTTTTGTTGTATTGTCCGTACAGGTCTTCAAATTATGTCAAAAATGTCTTTAAACTGTAACAAACGCATGGAAATACGTGTTTTCCTTATGTTGATACTTCAATTAGTCTGTAGTTTCATTATGATCCACACCGTTTCTGTATTCTGTTAATAATTATAGTTGTCAACTTGACTCTTTTTACAAGTTGATAAGCCAACAGTAATGTATTGAATGAAATTCTTATAGTAATTACGCCGATGTATTAATTTCGAACGAAGACCTATTTTGCCGATTAATTTTCTAAAAAACAATTCCGTTTGAATGTAAATGCAAAATCATTCAGCTTAGTATTTCTTTAACTGTGCGTGTCGTAAAAATAATATCCTCGAAATTTAATCCAGGGAAGCGCGCGTACTATTATTTTGTATCCATTTTGCTATGTAAGCAATATAGTTGTCCTTTAATGAGCTGAAATTAATCTTCCAGTCGATCATTTTAGTCTTTCATTGTCGAGATTAAACAGATGTTTAGCCTTGTCTGACACACATTATGATCGTCAACAAACATAAGAGGAATACATGGTAAACGTTATCTTAAAAATACCATGCAACAATCACATTTTGAAGAGAAACAATTTCACATGATAAAACCATTTTAAATTTATTCACAAAAGTCTTGTTACACAATAACGCATGTGCTCATTGCTCCATAAACGGAGACTGTTAACAAAAAGAGTTTACTTTACATCATCAATGCTAGATATTATAAAGGATATAAATGCGGTTTGTAAATAATATTGAATTATTTAAACTTGGTACAATACATAAGAAGAGACAAAGTCGCAAAACGAATGTGAAAATAAAACCCAAATCGAGTTGTCGATCACAGACGATCTTTTTATTGATATGCTATTTTGTCGCATTAGAGGATTGAAATAAAAACAGTTGCCACGATTTGGCTTAAATAAAACATAATTAATACATGTATAAACAATATTTATTTCATGCTAAAAAGTTGTCTTTACGTTCAGAAAGAACAATGGGTGGTTGATATATCGGGTATTCACGCAACCATTTAAGATATCCGCTACCTTATTAAAATGTTTATTTGTAGGTAAATATGACCAATAAAACCAACCAACCGAGATCAATAATCGCCACAATCGCGTGATGAACATCAATATCGGAGTACCATATCGAACCGCAGTGTGACTATTGCCCTATTTATATACTATAAAATTAAATATAATTCGGGTAATTTTATTCATTGAAACGTGCGTAATTGTTACAATTTCATCCAACACAAACAACGCTAAGGCAGCTTTTCAAGTTCGCTCGGAAGACATCCGTCACAAGTATACGTACATGCCTTAAAAAAAACAACTTTTTAATTGATTTTTTCCCCGCATATCTTCATATATATATATATATATATATATATATATATATATATATATATATATATATATATATATATATATATATATATATATATATATATATAATCACTTTAAATATTTCGATTGATGTACTGTAGTTGTATTTAAATCAAATCAACCCCTGCACGAAAAATGTAATGAATAAAGAAATGTAATAAAAGTGAAGAAGAACAAAAATCAACGAAATTAAATAATTAAACAAGGGTAAATACTTATATTTTGTACAGTTGAAAACTTAATTACGTTTAAACAGCATGTACACTGTCTGTTCAAATTTGCATTGACACATTTTTCCGTTCTGAAACACATTCGAATATAAGTTTCACTATCGATGTAACCTGTTTGTTTAGAACTTCATTGAAGCAAACAACATTTTATTTATGGTATTAATGATTTACTCTGTACACTGATTTTTATATGTATTTAGCAAATATATATTTATTTTGAATCGATAGATTTAAGGCGGGAAATAATCTGAGTGAACAGCTTGGTTTCAACATAATTGTAGTGGGTTGGAGAAATACTCGGATAACTGCTGATCGAATGTTGTGAATGTTGGTAACCTACGTGTAATTATGTCATTAAAGCAAATCTATGTCCAGAAAACAGCTCACGCATGTTGGGGTTGCTGCGTCCCGAAAGTGTTCATTACTAAAACGATGACTTATTTTTTCTAGCGTTTATTAATTTGCAAAAATGGCCGTACATATTGTTTGAAGTTTGACTATTTGTTTGGTTATGATCAAAACAAATCGTGCTTAAACGAAAGCGAACCGAAGGTAATAAACAATATTTAAAAATCATTGATGCGCCCCTTTATAGGTTCACAATTCAGCTAATACGCTCATGGATAATTTAGACAACCGAATTTCGAAATAATTCCACTTAAAGAATTTCATCAAACTATGCAATGTACGTGTGATTGGATGACTCATCATCCAATCAAAATGATCTGTAGGACAAAATAACAAAAGTTATAACCTTACTTATTGATGGCATTTTGTTTACAAGGTAATTAAATCCAACCTGATTTTTATAGGTCAGTTTGAATTTTACATTCGTTCGTACCTACTAGACCTCCGCAGTTGATTTATGAGGTAATTAAATCCAAATAAAATATAATTTGGCTTCGGTTCTTTCCCTCGTCCTGTATACAGAACATCTTCAAGTTTTATCGATTTGATCAAAAGGCTTGCCATTTCGTGAATACATGATGACTTTTTTTAACTTGCGAATAAACAGCAATGTTGGACATTCAAACATGCGTTCTATTTGCATATTATACGCTGCTTTGTCCCGCCGTATTGAAATGGGCCATGAAATAAACATCTGTATGATCACATGCTAATGTTTGTAAATTTTAGAGATATCAAACGCGTAAAAATTTAAAAATGAATTTGGATTTTTTTTACAGATGACTCAGAAAACTACGGTCGATATCATTGGGTTTTCAAAAAAAAAAAATCATCTTTAAAATATGTTTCAACTATGGAAAGACTGTAAATGGGTCTGCATTTAATGATATTATTTAACATTCCAATAACGTTTGTTTAAATTTTAATATCCAGTTATGTAAATAGTCGTAATCGATCAAGCGCGGGTGAATCGGTGGTATTGCCTATGAAGACACTTCTTTCAATATATAAATCTGTATATTATTGCACTTTGCCTTTGAATATATTATTTAAGTACCGCTGTTTTTTAAGTTATGAAACTTCAACAAACGTTCACTGGCATTAATTTTCATGCGTCACGATGTACGATGTACCAGGCCTCTGAACTTACAAAAGAAACGAACTTATTAAACCATAAATGTACATAACTGACAACAACTTTTCATTATAAGTTTTGTTGAAAAAATTTATCGGATGTAGAATAACTGCAGTTGACACTGATTTTATTTCATCATGCAGAAATTTACAATTCTGATGCTCTGTTTTTCATCCAACAACTGAGTTGTTCAATTTTAACTCAAATGAATGACATCAACGGCCTTATAAAGAGCATCAAATAAGTCCTGCTGTCATCGACCGAAGAAGGTCTCGGGAGAGAAAGAAAATAATGAACAAGCCATGGATGACGACCGCTGTGACAAAAGAAGAGGGCGTAAGCATGAAAAATACACCAGCCTGGACTTTATAATACAATAACAGAAAGCAAATTGGGAGGCAAGGAAGAAGATAGAAGAGGTCAAGAAGCAGTGGATTGAAGAGCAATGGATCAACATTGACAAAGAGATGACCATAAACAGCAGAATAAAGGTCTACAGCACATTCAAGACCTTTACGACGACTATTTAGCAAAACGCCAGTGTTAAAACAGACTCTGACGGGAACGTACTAACCTAGAATGCCTTAAGGCTTACTAAGTGTACTGAATAATCTCTATAACTATCCGCTTGTACCAGACCCCAGTCTCAGAACGATCCCAGACCAGGAACAGACGACGAAAGTCCGTCCATACTTAAGGCAGATTTGGAAGTGGAAGTGCGCCTGAAGGCAGGAAAATCTTCGGGAGACAGCTATGACTGCACTAGGCGAGGAAGTCTTTCTCCTTAACCGACTGAAAAGTAAGGCAGAGGAACTCTGACCAAATGTGAGCTCTTTCACAACTTCATCGACTTAAGAAAGCTTTCCACCGCATGTGGCATGATGGATAATGACAGGTGTTGAGAGGATTCAACATTGACGAGGGGCTGGTGCAAGTCATCTTAGAATACAACGGGAACGCCAGCAGTGCACGTCTCAAAGGACAGAAGGGTGACTTCGTCAGGATATCAGTGAGCGTCCGTCAGGGATTTCTGCTCACCCCTGTTTTGTTTTACCTTTTCCGTGAAAAGATAATGCAAGATACCACTTCAGACCACCACACCTCAATCTATATCGGTGGTAGACCCATTTCAAACGTGAGATTTGGTGAGGTAAATGTATTCATGGATGGCACAATCAAAGACACGATAGCAGGAGAATACGGGATGGGGGTCAGCACGGAGAATCGAAAATCATGCTGAACAGCACGAAAAATATCAGTTCAGACATCAATGTGCACAGTGAAAAGCTGGAAGAAGTGACAGGCTTCAAGTACTTCGGAGTAACCTTTCCCAAAGATGGTACAAGTAACGATGAGGTTAGAATAAGAATTAATATGGCGTCCGCATCGATGGTAAGACTGAGCATGTTGTGCAAAAACAGCTCCATCAGCTAAACCACCAAGAACAGACTTTAAAAGTCCCGCGTATTCTCCATTCTACTGTTCGGCTGCGAGACCTGGTCGCTCCACGCAGGATACCGGCCTTTGCACACTGTTGTCTCCGAAGACTTCCCCGCACCTCCTTCATGGAACACTAGACCAACGGTTACGTCCGAAATATGAACACTTGTTAGCCCACAACAGCCCCTTCTTCTGGCGACCGTCAAGCGAAGAAAGCTGGCTTGGTTTGGACCCATCATCACACATGACTCTATGTGCAAGACTGTGCTCCAGGGCTCCAGTGATGTCGTCTTCGAGGCCATCACATGAAAAGCTTCATGAACAATGTGTTAGAAAAGACGTCCCTCCATATGGTAAGATACTCTCAGAAGCCCACAACAGACCTGATTGGTGGAAAATCTATGTGTCGTTGTCCCTTATTTCCCCCAGCGGTCATACCGGTAAAGTGATTTTGATGATAATGGTGATGATGAAGATGATGCATTAAATTTAAAATAAATATATGATAATTATATTTATTTTGAGTTGCGATGCTTTCAGGTTTATTGTATTTTCTCTTTAATTATTTGTGAAATAGTCTTTGCCTAGAGTGAGGTTTGTATTGCCCGTTTCGAGGCGGTGAGCCCAGTTTTATTTATATTTGTTTATGTTGTGTACTTTTTTGTCTGCTTATGTACATTTGTTTTATATCTCACTGTTTGGAAATTATTTCCTTGCCTCACATAAAGCATCGCATAATATAGCTAGGTATGTCTTCTACTGGTTCAGTTTTTGTTTATTTGTATATTTGTATAATTAATTAGTATATTTCATATTCAAAATACTTGAATTGTAAACATATTATTTCAAGCAATCTAATGATAGCAGATTACTACTCAACATGTTTGAATTACACATTGGTCAATAAACCAATTGGAAATCACAGACGCTATAATAACACTGCGCTTAAATAGGCTGATCATTATATCGTAGTATGTAACGTAACTTAACACATTAAACAATATCAAAATCATATACAAATGTAATCCTATAATAGCAATAATTTCCTTGCATGATACTGATAATAAAACATGTAAATGATTCAATAATCGAAATTCAATAGAAATTCATACCATATTTAACTAATTATAGACAAAAGAAAGTATAACGTCTCTAGACTTATAGCAAATCATAATGCCTGACACTTTTGAAATAGTCGCGTGGGTAATGCATTAGCCAACGCACGTTGCCCAAAAAGTATGTTACGACGAAGGCCCTAGGCTTTGTTCGGCTGCCTTAATATCGGCAAGCAAAAAAGACATTTGCGTTAAATCTAAGATTGTATAATACACATAATCTGCTAAAATATCACTATACACTCTTATAGTTTAAGTACTTGCTCTTAAGTATATTTACTATAAAACGCGTTAAAGTTATTTGATATTTACTGAAAAGCCGCTTGAACAATGTCATTTTTCCATAATTTGAGATCATGTAATATACTTTAAATAATTACATAGTAACACGTACATAATATTGTATACAACCACGTGACGCAATTACTGACGACGAACTCGCTCTAAGAACGTTTTAAATAGTTACACTTTTATACTTGTTTCTGAAAAACTATATCTAAATTATCTGCATGAAAAACATAAATACATACTATTAAAATAAAATAAAAATTGCTGAACGAACTTTTCGAGTGTCGATAATCTTATTATGTCATTGAATAATCATTTTCATAAAAAATATTCCGCATTTGAGGTTACTGCGTCAAGTATTTATTACATAAACACCTACTTCTGGTCTCAACATATAGCATGCAATAATTTGCAATTATTGCCCCGTTTATATTGTTTGAAGTTTGATAATATATTTGAATACTAGCTTCATCAAAACAGTGCGTGTTTCAATGAAAGAGACCTGGAGATTATGGGAATATTTAAATACAATCGGTACAACTTATAATTCATTCATAATAAAGCTGATACCGTCATGGTTCTCGAAGACGACCGAATGTTAACTGTTTCAATAATTTAACTAAAGACCTTCTTTCAATCTATGCATTGAGGAAATACCAAAGAAACGCAAATAACGCAGCAGATATTTTTAGGTATACAAACTAGTTTGTGAGTGGCGGTGCAACCATTCACACCGAGACCTACTGTTTTTGAGGGAATTCGACACAGGCCGAATTAAAAAGAATATAACTGGATTCAATTCTTTTCATCGTCCTGAATACAAGATTCAATTATTAATGGGTATCAACTCATGTTTTCAATATGTTCAATGCCGTTTATAGACTCCGATATTATAATTGGCGAATATTATTCATGACATTAACATTTCTATTTTGATCTTAAACAATCTGAGTAATCATGTTATTTACGCGGCTGTTACGGACCATTTAACCAAGTCAAGCAATATTGAAATATTGTTCAACAAACTAAAAGCCTTTTCATGGCAGCATTTAAGTACCATAAATGTTGCATTAATCATATAATTAAATATTCGATTGGCTTTCGGTCTGATTTCAAAAGCTTATTATGTAAATATTTTGCTATCGATCAAGAGGGTCTTATCGATAATATTGCATTTAAAAGCACCACTGCATAAGCTTCCAACTGTATATTCTTGCACCCTTCATTTGAATATTCTTTATATGTCCGAGGTGAACTCGAAAGTGCAGAATTTTACATCACGTACACGTTCCTTTTTATAATTACTTACACAAGATTATTGTTTGTATTAGCATTTAACGAGTAGAGTTGTGTATTAAGGCTATAAAAGTTGACGATTGAACGTAAAATTATAATTTTGGAAACTACGAGGATTGCTTATATAGCTATAAAATATATGCGCGGAAATCATAAGCGGGGATGGTCGAGTGGTCTAAGCGGGAGGCAATTTACTCCAGGACTCCAGGGGTCAGTGGTACGAGCCCTGTTGAGGTTTACTTTTTTTCCTTTAAAAAAAATTGTATTCTTGTTTTTTTTACATGAGATTTTAAGTTCAAATGTTTAAATTTATCAATATAATGCATTTAAAGCATTTAATTACAAGCTTTAATACATGCCAAAATCTGTTGGACGGCCCCTTTAAATTATTAAACAACTGAACCTTGTGGCTTCGGGGATTTGTTTTATAGTTTTTTACTATAAAAGTATATTTAAAACAAGGTCGAATATATTTAACCCGACGATACGATACGACATAAAAAGACGAACGACACTCAAAACCTTTATATGGCGCCTCACTAGGGCGACTTCAAAGAGTCATCAAAAGAGCTCGCGTTAGCGTAGTGTCTGCTAGTGATCATGACGTCCCGTTTTTGATCCATACTCTGATATTGTTGTTAATATCTTCTGAAATACCAAGTACTGGTTCTATTTAGGAAACGGCTTATAAAGTGACTTAATAAAGCCTTTGATACAATCGAGCTTAATAAATGTTACATATTATTTGGCCTTGTGTTATTTTAGGTGACAGAATAGGATTCCGCACTGGAACTCCCTTACTTCAACGGTCACCGAAAATAACATATGTTTTATACGTAACTAAGAACCAAGTGCGCGTATATAAAGAGAGATGCGCACTAGCTTATAGGTAAATATTGAATTTGACTATATAACAGCTTGTCCGAATGTAACGTTGACAGTTATTATGCAATTTTACAATAACTTGCCACGAATTGCCATCCACGAGGAAACCGCGTGTTGGGTGTAACAACCATCTCTGTACATCACGAATCAAGCTTAATTGCAGAAGTCAAAGAAAAATAAATTGGCCATTAAACAGTGTGTTATATATGTGACGTTTTCATTCATAAAATAATCCACCACACATGACCGTCATTATAAGAGACCCTGTTGCAATCAGCATTCATGCCGTACTTTAAAGACGAAGGTTGAACATAGAGGATTCATTTGGCCATACCAAAGCATGAACGGACTGTAACTTCATTATTCGTAATGCAATTTAAAAATAAATTTACCACATCCCGCATAATGTTTAGACTGTGTGTCATATATAACTGTTTTCCTACCTGAAAGGTCAAGGTCATAAATAAATGACTAAGTTTAAGTTTGGCTATAAAACGTCTTGTACAGACTGTAACGTTATCATTTATCATGCAATTTGAATATACCAGCATTGTAAATAATGGAGAAGCTGTGTAACACTTGTCAATTGATTAGGTGTCGTAAAAGGCCAAAGGCCAAATATGTACATGATTCAGCTTCTTAAAAACATAATATACGCTGGGCTCGGGATGTTGTTGATACATATGAATTGCAATAAATATACAACAAACTGGAATGAAAATACTACCACATTGAACTTAACATGTAATTCTTAGCAGCGTCTACGTAAGGGCAAAACGATAATAACATATAACATTTCGGGGGCATGTAATGAAAAGAAAATACCTAAGAACCTGCAGCCAACTGAGGTTCCGATCAAGCTTCATGATATAAATGGTTATAGCAATCTGAACTAAGCGTTGGTAGGCCTACATTTCAGACAAAAAACGAGCATGTTTGAAGTAATTATTTTTGCATGTTTGAGAATATAGGTGGGTCGTTAGTGAGATTTTACTTTCAGCGTATAAACATATTACAAAATATTCGGAAAATGCGCAATCGGTGAATTGAACGATGCGATTATGGTTTAAAATGACTTAAAATTAGGTAATTTTAATACCAACACACTATATTCCTATTATTGAGAGTATTCCTTTTGAACAAAATTACCACAACACCAAACTATATACTTCAACTATGTTTCATTGACAAATATGATAATAGCCGAATGTAAAATGATTGAAAATATAAGTGAAGGTCATATGACAAATTATATCATGTAAATTACCTATCAAACATATTTTTTTGTTATGTAAATAACATTGAATTTTACCACTTTACAATTTACAGCTCCCCTTTAATATTATTTATTACTCATTATTAAGAACAAATTCATATACATAAAATTGTATTTATCTTATCTGAATAAGACAGACTAGTATACCGATTTTTGCAAATTTTAAGATACTGCGTCGATGCTTAAAAGTGTGCCTATTGATACGTGTACAGTGTTTTTGTACCTATACTATTCAGTATAAATCAATGCTTTTATTGATCATGTCAGACAGGGTAATTATTTGACTTTTGATCGGCATAGAGCGGAGCGTTGGTTTAGGAATTTGTGTCAGTGTTGAAGGGAAGCGTTTAGTAGATTTTCTTCTATTAAATATTATAATAAAATATGCAATACATAATACGTTATGAGAAGGTCTATTCTAAACGAAAATAGAACTGAGGCGTTAAGTGTCTCCAGAGCGGGACCTCAATCTTGAAGTCTTTTCAACAAGCTGATATCTATCTGACACTTGCATTTATTTAGTAATTCATGCCACGAAAGATTGCGATTTCACAGCTTTAGTTAACATGACACCGGTGTGTAGTTATATTATTATTGAATTAAAATAACCTTCTTCATTTATAATTTGAGCTGCCATGCGTTGTAAATGTAAATTAACAATTGCTTATAATGTGATTTATGTATGTGATAAAAAGCTGGTTCGTCATGCTTTTGAATATTTTTTTCAGGTGACTACAGTTTCAATATACTGTGAAGTTCTGTTTTCTTGTATTTTCCGTACCGTCAAATTAATTTTCTTTGTGTCTGTAAACTGTAACACACGCATGAAAATACGTGTTTTCCTTCTGTTGATACTTCAAGTCTGTAGTTTCATTATGATCCACACGTGTCGGTATCCTGTTAATAAGTATAGTTGTTAACTTGACTCTTTACAATTTGAAAAGCCAACAGTATTATATTGAATGAAATTCTTATAGTAATTACGCCGATGTATTAATTTCGAACGATGGCCTATTTTGCCGATTAATTTTCTAAAAAAACAATACTGTTTGAATGTAAATGCGAAATCATTCAGCTTATTATTTCTTTAACTGTGCGTGTCGTAAAAATAATATCATCGAAATTTAATCCAGGGGAGCGCGTGAACTATTATTTTGTATCCATTTTGCTATGTAAGCAATATAGTTGTCCTTTAATGAGCTGAAATTTATCTTCCAACTTGCTATATACACATCAGTCGATCATTTTAGTCTTTGATTGACAAGATTAAACAGATGTTTAACCTTGTCTGATACAAATTATAATCGTCAACAACCATAAGAGGAATACATGGTAAACGTGATCTTAATAATATCCTGCAACAATCCCATTTCAAAGAGAAACAATTTCACATCATAAAACCATTTTTAGTTTATTCACACAAGTCTTGTTACACAATAACACATCCATAAACGGAGAATGTTAACAAAATAGTTTACTTTACATTATCAATGCTAGATGTTATAAAGGATATAAATGCGTTTTGCAAATAATATTAAATTATTTAAACAGGATATAATACATACGAGGATACAAACTCGCAACAACGAAAGTGAAAATAAATCCCCAATCGAGTTGTCGAACAAAAACAAATGATATTTTTATTTATATGCTATTTTGTCGCACTAGAGGATTTTAATAAAAACATAATCGTTAATTAGCCATTATTTGGCTTAAATAAGAATTAATTCATACAGGTATGAACAATATTCATTTCATAATAATAAACTGTCCTTTACGGCCAGAAGGAACAATGGATGGTGGATATATCACGTATGCACGCAACCATTTAAGATGTCCGCTCTCTTATTTAAATGTTTATTGGTAAGTTAACTATGACCAATAAAACCAACCAACCGATATCAATTATTGCCACAATCGCGTGATGAACATCAATTTCGGAGTTCCATATCTACCATCAGTGTGCCTATTGCCCTATTTATCTCCTATAAATATGAATAGGGTAATTTTATTAGATGAAACGTTCGTAATTGCTATAATTTAATCCAACACAAACAGCGCTAAGGTTTCTTTTTTAGTGCACTGGAGAGACATCCGTCACCAGTTTACGAACATGAGTAATTTCGTGAACTTTTTAATTCTTATTACATATATCTTCATATATACATATTCTCACTTTAAATATTTCGAATGTACTAAAGTTGTATTTAAATCAAATCAACATTTGCATGAAAACTGTAATGAATAAAGAAATGTAATAAAAGCGAAAAAGAAAAAATCAACGAAAGTAAATATTAAAACAATGGTAAATAATTATATTTTATACAGTTGAAAACTTAATTACGTTTAAACAGCATGTACACTGTCTGTTCAAATTTGCATTGACACATTTTTCCGTGTCGAAACACATTCGAATGTACTTTTCACTATCGGTGTAACCTGTTTGTTGTGAACTTCTTTGAGGCAAACGACATTTTATTTATGGTAGTTATGATTTATTCTGTACACATTTTTATATGTTTAGAGCAAATATATATTTATTTTGAATCGATAGATTTAAGGCGGGAAATAATCTATGTGTACAGCATCAACAACTTTTTTCCAACATAATTGTAGTGGGTTGGAGAAATACTCGGATAATTGCTTATCGAACGTTGTGAATGTTGGTAACCTAATTATGTCATTAAAGCATATTCCTGTCCAGAAAGCAGCCCACGCATGTTGGTGTTGCTGCGTCGCGAAAGTGTTCATTACTAAAACGGTGACTGATTTTTTTCTAGCGTTTATTAATTTGCAAAAATGGCCGTACATAATTGATAAAGTTTGACTATATGTTTGGATATGATCAATCAAAACCAAGCGAACCGAAGGAAAAAGACACTATTAAAATACCATTGATGCGCCCCTTTATCGGTTCACAATTCAGCTAATACCGTCATGGATAATTAAGACAACCGAATTTCGAAATAATTCCACTTGAAGAATTTCATCAAACTATGCAATGTACGTGTGATTGGATGACTCATCATCCAATCAAAATGATCTGTAGGACAAAACAACAAAGGTTATAACCTTGATATATTGATGGCATTTTGTTTATGAGGTACTTAAATCCAACCCGATTTTTCATAGGTCAGTTTG
The DNA here is from genome assembly GCF_020536995.1 of Dreissena polymorpha. NCBI lineage: Eukaryota > Metazoa > Mollusca > Bivalvia > Myida > Dreissenidae > Dreissena > Dreissena polymorpha. The sequence goes on from NC_068360.1 coordinate 13,856,015, forward strand.
GATTTTATATTTGGGCGTACGTACTAGACCTCCGCAGTTAGTTTAAACCTATTTATTTTAGCTCGATTGCATCGAAAGCCTAGGGCTTATATAAACGCTCTCGAGTCCGTTTCCTGGGCCTAGAACCAGTACTTGGTGTCTTTGGGAGAGATCTAAAGAGCGCTCCCACGATGGGGATCGAACCCGTGACCTCCCGGTCGCTTGGCGGACACCATATCCATTACACCACGGCGACCTCCGCAGTTGATTTATGAGGTAATATAATCCGAATTTAAATTTAATTGGCTTCGGTTCTTTCTCTTGTCCTGTATAACGAACATCTGCTAGTTTAATCGATTTGATGAAAAGGCTCACCATTACATAGATAAATGATAACTTGTCTTTCTTTTATGATCCATTTTTTTGGTTAACGATCCATTAACAAGAAAGCGCAACTTGTTTGCGAATAAATATTTGCACATTATACTCTGCTTTGTCCCGCCGTTTTGAAATGGGCCATGAAATAAACATCTGTATGCTCACATGCTTATGTTTGTATATTTAAGATATATCAAACGCGTAAAAAATTAAAAATGAATATTGGATTTTTTACAGATGACGCAGAAAACGACGGTCGATATCATTGGGGTTTTCAAAATTTAAAATAATAAATCATCTTTAAAATATTTTTCACCTATGGAAAGACTGTACCTGGGCCTGCATTTAATGATATTATTTAACATTCCAATATCGTTTGATTAAATTTTAATATCAAGTTATGTAAATAGTCGTCATCGATCAAGTGTGGGTGAATCGGTGGCATTGCCTATAAAGACACTTCTTTCAATATATAAATCTGTTTATTATTGCACTTTGCCTTTGAATATATTATTTAAGTACTGCTGTTTTTTTAAGTTATGAAACTTCAACAAACGTTCACTGGCATTAATGTTTATGCGTTACGATGTACTGCTTAATATACCAGGCCTCTGTACTTAAAAACAAAACAAACGAACTTATTAAACCAAAAATGTACATAACTGACAACAACTTTTCATTATAATTTTTGTTGAAGAAAATTATCGGATAAAGAATAACTGCAGCTGACACTGATTTTATTTCATCATGCATACAATTACAATTCTGATGCTCTGTTTTTTAGCCAACCATTGAGTTGTTCAATTCTAACTGAATTTAATGACATCTACGGCATTACAAAGAGCATCAAATAGGTCCTGCTGTCATCGGCCGATGAAGGTCTCGGAAGAGAAAGAAAAAAGAACAAGCCATGGATGACGACCGCTGTGACAAAAGAAGAGGGCGGAAGCGTGAAAAATACACCAGCCTGGACACTATAACACATTAACAGAAAGCGAATTGGGAGGCGATGAAGAAGATGGGAGAGGCCAAGGAGCAGTGGATTGAGGAGCAATGTATCAACATTGACACAGAGAAGACCATAAACAGCAGAAGGAAGGTCTACAGCACCTTCAAGACCTTTACGACGACTATTTAGCAAAACGCCGGTGTTAAAGCAGACTCTGACGGGAACGTCCTAACCGAGAGTGCCTCAAGCCTAACTAGGTGTATTGAATAACCTCTATAACTACCCGCTTGTACCAGACCCCCGTCTCAATCAGAACGATCCCAGACCAGGAGCAGACGACGAAAGTCCGTCCATACTTAAGGCAGATTTGGAGGTGGAAGTGCGCCTGTAGGCAGGAAAATCTTCTGGAGTAGGTAACGTCCCTTCCGAGCTGATAAAGCACGGAGGCAATGACTACAGCTATGACTGCACTATGCCAGGAAGTCTTTGAGAAGAAGTATTGTTCCAGGAGTGGAACCATTCTTTAGTTGTCTTCCTATCGAGATGTGCGGGAATAACCACATTGCTAGCCTAATCAGTCATCCCAACAAAGTAATTTACCATCCTTAACCGACTGAAAAGTAAGGCCGAGGAACTCTGACGGAGAAGCAGGCTGGATTCAGAGCCAGCCGCGCCACAGTGGAACAGATCTTCAAATGCAGAGTCATCATTTAGAAACACATGCAACAAAATGTGAGCTTTTTCACAACTTCGTCGGCTTAAGAAAGCTTTCCACCGCATGAAGCATAATAGCAAATGACAGTTGTTTAGAGGATTCAACATTGAAGAGGGGCGGGTGCAAGTCATCTTAGAATACTACGGGAACGCCAGTAGTGCACTTCTCAATGGACTTCTCAATGGACAGAAGGGTGACTTCGTCAGGAAATCAGTGGGCGTCCGTCTGGGATTTCTGCTCTCCCCTGTTTAACCTTTTCCGTAAGAAGATAATGCAAGATACCACCAGAGACTTCCACACCTCAATCTCTATCGTTCTCAAACGTGAGATTCGGTGATGCAAATGTACTCATGGATGGCACCAGTATTGAAATCCAAGACACGAGAGCAGGACAATACGAGATAAGGGAGAAGTCGAAAATCATAGTGAACAGCACGAAAAACATCAGTTCAGACATCACCTTGAACATTGAAATGCTGGAAGAAGTGACCGGCTTCAAGTACTTCGGAGTAACCTTTACCAAGGATGGTACCATTACCGCTGAGGTCAGAGTAAGAATAACCATGACGTGCGCATCGATGGTCAGACTGAGCATGTTGTGTTCAAACAGCTCCGTCACCTTAACCACCAAGAACAGTCTATACGAGTATTCTCGATCCTACTGTACGGCTGCAATACCTGGGCGCTCCATCCGGACAAAGAACATAGGATACAGGCCTTTGAACACTGGTGTCTCCGAAGACTTCTTCGCATCTCCTGCATGGAACACTAGACAAACGGTTACATCTGAAATATGATAGAAATTGTTAGCCCACAACAGCCCCTTCTGGTGACCGTAAAACGAAGAAAGCTGGCTTGGTTTGGACCCATCATCACACAGGACTTTATGTTCAATGCTGTGTTCCAGGACTCCAGTGATGTCGTCGAGGCCGTCACATGAAAAGCTGCATGGACAATGTGCAAGAGTAGACGTCCCTCCATATGGTAAGATACTCTCAGCGGCCCACAACAGACCTGATTGGTGGAGGATCTCTGTGTCGTTGTCTCTTATTTTCCCCAGTGGTCAGATGATGATGATGATGAAAAACGATGATGATGAAAATGGTGATAATGAAGCTGGTGCATTAAATGTAAAATAAATATATGATAATTATATTTATTTTGAGTTGCAATGCTTTCAGGTTTATTTTATTTTCTCTTTAATTATTTGTGAAATATTATTTGTCTATTGTGAGGTTTGGATTGTCCGTTTCAAGGCGGTGAGCTAGTTTTATTTTAATTTGTTTATGGTGTGTACTTGTTTGTCTGCTCATGTACATTTGTTTATATCCGTCGAGTCAGTATCGTATGGGCATTTTGGCAACGATGTAAGGAAACAAAAAATTTGACGTAAAGAGACTGATACCGAAAGTTGGTCGTAGTTTTCAAGATGGCGTCTGTAAATCTCCACGCGAGAAATCGCAACGAAGACAAAATAATGTTATTTTATTGTTTTGACGATGCAAAAGCTTACATAAAAAGAAATGAAATTGATACGAATAACATACATAATTGGTTACAGCACAAAAAACTTTGGTAATTCAGGTAAATTCATTTTATTATTTTGTCCATATATCTAAACGTAATGATTTCTGTTGAAAGAAGCATAAATTAATTATTCTTCAAAGTTTAATTGACTGTTGTGGTTGTAACCAGCTGGCGTTTGAAAGAAACTCAAACATATTTTAATGAAAAAAGAAAAGAGGGACATGTTAATCTTTAAAAAATAGTTCTTTTGAAAGAAACACACTTAGCTTTCCTTTTTGTTTTCCTTATACTCAAACCCGGTTGAGTCGCGGCAATCGCACATTCTCGGCCCTTTTCGTCAAACATCGGATAAGTACCTCGAAGGAGATAGTATGAATACACATTTCGGAAGCGGTATTGCGGTCTACCTACGCGGGCCTACGCGAATCAAAATTACATAGTAAAAACAAACATGGCCGGTTTTGCGAGTTGTTTACATTTTGCAAAGATGAAAATGGGGATTTTCTATGCTCTGAAGCCAGAGCAAGTACAAACTTTACAGGAATTATGGACGCCATCGTTGTTATTGTTTTTGTTGTTGTAACATTCTTAGAATGGTATCACGTGGGCGGACTTCATTCAACCCGTATTTCTCCCGAGTCCGATTATGATAATCTGCGAGGGGTACCGAATGGAGTCGCGGGTCGTTTTGACTCGCGGTATTTCATTAGCGCCCTCTGGATTGTGTATGTAAACAAACCTGCATGACCTACTTTTGAAATCTGACAGAAAACATCTTTTGCTGCCAGTATGAATAGATTTTTGGTAAGTAACTACCCAAAAACGATTTAAAGCGGGTATATACAATTTTGTCAAATATTTATAAATTTATATAAACTGTGTCAAAAACTTATTATATATATATTTCAATATAAGTTAAAATAAAAGTTAAGAAAAACATGTGTCGAAAAATGCGAAATAAGCCAGATATTTAATTCTGAAATTGAAAACGGCTGTACAGCCGAATTTGCCAGCATGTATACCATACATGTACGATGTGCATCTAAACTTACGAGGGGTGTTTCAGAAATTCGTGGATTTTCGCTATAACTTTCATTTGGTAACATAAATGGACAAACAAATAGCATGTTAAGAATATTTCGTCCTTTTCAAATATACTCTCCAAATATCATGGAAATACATAAAACAACAAATATATATCAGAGATTTAAACATGTGCACAATGCGCACACCGACGCACGTGTAACGTTTCTGTTCAACGTCAATGACGTTATGAAGTTAACAACTGTCAAATCTTTTCCACATAATCACCTCCAACGCGAATGCACTTTATGTGTCGGGAAATCCACTTGTCAAAAGTGTCTCTATACCAGTCAGCGTCAAAAGACGACACGATTCGCTTTGCTGCAACTGTAAGTTCCTGTTTACTTGCAAAGCGTATACCGCGCAACTGTGATTTAACTTCCGGGAAGACGCGGAAGTCCATAGGGGCCAAATCCGGGCTGTAAGGAGGACTTAGGCGCTGTAACGTGAAATTTGCCGTAAATTCTGTTTATCAACGACATTTAAACCAAATTTAAATTCGCGTAACGCTCATACTTATAAACAAATACACGCGTGCGCCGCATGTCGTTACTGAGGTCTCTATGGCAACGCGTTTCAAACGCGCTTTATGGAATTCATGCATTTTTAGCTTATATATAAAGTCCGTGATAATTGGTTTGTATAATATGTAAATTTCATTGACTTTTACCAGCAAACTAATAAGTTATAGCGAAAATCCACGAACTTCTGGAACACCCCTCGTAGTTTAACGGTTTATAATACAAAGACGAATGCTTCGGTTATTGTAGAAAAATATGTACGTCACTATCGGCTCGGGGCGCTAATTTGTCTTTGCTGAATTTTATAAAATTCGGCTTTAATGTATAATTTTTCTTGCCTATTTTGTGTTTTTGAAACATATTTTATCAATATATTACAATTAAACACATATAAAAAATCGTATATACCCGCTTTAAAACATCATTTTAAACCAAAATTATGTAAAAATCCATGTTAAAATGAAATTTCCCTTTCTACTTATTCACTGTTTAAGTTCGTCTGCTTGCAGTTGTTTAGGTCAGACACTACCAATATTATTCTCTTTGTGAAGGGGTTACACACCACCGATTTTTTAAAATTATTTCGATAGGTCAGGCTCTATAAACACTTCAATATTTAGCTAATAGATTTGAGGGTTGAACTTAGATAAAACTCAAATTGTTTTCCAGATGGGGAAGGATGTTTCGGTTGTTTTTGTGAAATGGGGTGAATGTAGTGTGTGTGCACATTGGGTACATCTGAGCTTCTGCACTGATGTACGTTTCTTGAGGCGAGATAGCTTCTTCAGGTGTCCTCAATGCGCAGAAGAATAAATGAACATGAACAGTTATTTGAATATTGAGAATTAAAATTAGACACTTCTTGAACATAACTGTGATATTTATTTTATTTGATTTCTTAAATGCCATATGTTCTAATTGTTATATACGTTATTGATTGTTACTTTGAATGGTATGTCAGATTTTTATGTCTAATCATGTTAAATTTAATATTAGTGTCGTTTAACCTTTTTACAGCGAGTCAATCGGGTGGGAAAATAAACAACAATGGCGGACAGTGGTGTTGTTTTTGTTGATACTGCAGTTAAAATTGAAGGATTTTCGTCATAAAAAGGCTATTTTCCAATGAAGTTAAGTCAGATATGTTTGTCTTATAAATTATTTATCTGATATTTGAAGATGATTTCTAGACGCAAATGAATATTCCTTAAGTACCGCGACTCACCCGGGTTGCAGGCTACAATATTGACACTGGGACCATTGACACGACCGTTTTGTAGACCTTTGTCGAGTCAGTATTGTAAGGACAATTTGGCAACATGGTTAGGAAACAAAAATTTTGCTGTAAAGAAACTTCTACCGCATGTTTGTCAAAGTTTTCAAGATGTCGTCTGCCAATCTTCACACGAGAAATCGCAATGAAGACAAGATACTTTTATTTAATTGTTTTAACGATGCAAAAGCACAAATTTAAAAACATGAAATTGATAGTATAATCGTTAAATAATCAGTTATAGAACCAAAAAATTCAGCATTTCCATTTTTGTTTTCCTTACAATATTGACACTACCGTTTTGTAGACCTTGACTAGAGTGAATATTATTAATGAAATTGTTGTCAAATATTATCAATTATAAGTTGAAGAGAAATACAATTACCTTCCATTATTGTCATTTTGAATACATTGAATCGAGCTCTGATTATTTAACAAATTATCATTCCAGTGCTTTTTAAATAAACACAGTAAACTTCTAATGGAAAATAACGGTATCAACTGTTAGCAATTCAGCGTACATTGTTCTGCATGCACTTATTTTCATTTATTTATTATTAAGTAACAGCAGTGCAATCTGTAAATACTGTTCTGGATGCATGGATATTTATACCCAGGTGATGATAGCCATGTATTCACAGCCATGGCAACACAGGGGCATTAAGCAGTGTTTTCTCAGTATTTGATTACAATGTTAATCACTTGAATTTGTACAAAAAAGCGTATGTCCTTCAAGATGAGCCATGTTAGAGCAAAATATTTAAAAAATTGTGAAGTTTATTTTTTTTATGTTATTATTTTTTATTCACCATTTACTAAATTAATACTAAATTTACACTGGCACCTATAAATTCTGCCACACTCATATATTTCTTAAATGATGAAATGTTTGCAATACACTATGGTATTAATTATTTTTATACAATAAGTTTGTAAAGACGTTATCAAATCTTTTTAGCTTTTATATGGCCTGAATATTTATCACAACGGGTAAGTAGAAAAAAGCATGCCTCACAGATAGCTTTTTACTTGCATTAATATTTTGACTTAAAAAAAAGAAAGAATTTTTCCCCAATTGCATTAATATTTTGACTTAAAAAAATGAAAGAATTTTTCCCCAATTGATAAAATATTGTTCATTCCCATATCCTGTCACAAAATTCCTTATTAATTGTCTTTCAAAAATCAAAAAAGTTTTAAAATGAAGACTTATGAAGGTGAAAACATTTGTACTTTCTCTTTTTTTAAGAACAATGTGATTCTATGTACCTTTATCAACTATTGTAATGCCCCCAGTTCGAATGATCGGGGGTATATTGTTTTTGGCCTGTCTGTCTGTCATTCTGTCCCAAAACTTTAACCTTGGTAACCTTGCGATAACTTTTGAAATATTAACTTATGAAATATTGAACATAGCAACTTGATATTTGGCATGCACGTGTATCTCGTGGAGCTGCACATTTTGAGTGGTGAAAGGTCAAGGTAAAACAAAAATCAAAGCGGCGCAATAGGGGGCATTGTGTTTCTGACAAACACATCTCTTGTTCCTATTAAATGAATGAATTCATGCTATGGATTTTTTTGTTTAATTTCAATTTTTTGTGTTTTTTAAATAAAGTGTATACATAAGCAGAAAATAAAAAAAATCTGTTGTGATGAATAATTTCAGTTTTTACTTCATCCTCCCATAAGGTTTGTTGGGTCCATGGGATGAACCCTTATATGTATGTGAGCCTTGGACATTAGGTTCTGAAATGCCACCATGGTACAGACAAGCATAAGAAGAGAAAACTGGAAAAGGAGAAGGTATTGGACAGAAAAATGGTAACCTTCCCCTCCATGCTTGTCATTGATTTTTAGCTCGGCTGTTTTCGAAGAAAACCCGAGGTATTGTCATAGCCAGCTTGTTGTGTCGTGTCCGTCGTCGTGTCATTGGCCGTCCGCGTCATGCTAAAACCTTAACATTTTGTCATTGGCTCTAAAATCAAAGTGCTTCAACCTACAACTTTGAAACTTCATATGTAGCTGCACCTTGATGAGTTCTACATGTCACACGCATTTTTGGGTTACTAGGTCAAAGGTCAAGGTCACTGTGACCTCTTAAAAAAAACAAAAAAAATCTGACAAGCTTTCATGTATTCAAAACTGCAACCGCAGTCGAGAGTGGCACCTTTTATGCGGTGCTCTTGTTAGCTTACCTGAGCACCTTGTTAGTATGCAGAATCTTTATTTTCAAAAACAATACAATAGCAATGTCTCATATAAATCAGTCTTTACTGAATTGGAAAGCATTGCATTTAATAACAATTTTGTTAAAAAATAGGATCCAGATGAATCAGCTAAATGTACAAGAATCTTTTATATATAAACTTTGAAACATCAATGTAGCGCATCCTGTAAGCCATTTAATGCAAAAATAAACAATGTACATGTAATGATGGACACAGGATGTTAAGAATGTTCTTAAAATGGTGTTGATTTCAGTGCAAAACAAAATTTTTTGTTCTTATTGTCTTGATGAATGCTCAGATAAAAATATAAGATTTATTTCTTTGGACTTGGTAAAATGCCAACATTGTTCAGATCATTCCATGCAGAGTAAAATGTTTACCCTTTTGTTTTATACTGACTAATACTATGATGAAATTAGACTTACAGTATCTGTTCTTAAACAAATTTGGTCCAAATAGTTGTCAAAACTCAACACTGTGTGATATCAGATAAAATATGCATTTTCATGTACATAAAGTTGTAAAGATATTAACATACTTTTCAGACAAAGAAAGTTAGCAGTGAGCAACATTCATATGCTAAATAGAAAACAAGGCATGCAGTGCAGCTCTCCAAAAAATTGGACTGTCCTGCTTCTATCATTCTGAAGGAAGTGTTGATATTCACCCCTGAAGAGGTTGGATGTGTTGTTTTTATACGCCCGTCCGTCCGTCCGTCTGTTAATGTCGTACGCTACGTCAAATATCCTTTGACAGATTTTCTTCAAATTTTAACACAATCTTAATATTGATAAACCCTGATCCCCTTTCGTTTTTGACGGAATTCTGAATTGTCGTTCCAGAGTTATGGGACTTTGTTCGTCAAAATTTCGTGATTTCATTGAATGTCCTACTGTAGCTCAAATATCCTTCGATGGATTTTTTTCAAATTTCAACACAATCTTAATATTGATAAACCCTGATCCCCTTTCGTTTTTGACGGAATTCTGAATTGTCGTTCCAGAGTTATGGGACTTTGTTCGTCAAAATTTCGTGATTTCATTGAATGTCCTACTGTAGCTCAAATATCCTTCGATGGATTTTTTTCAAATTTCAACACAATCTTAATATTGATAAACCCTGATCCCCTTTCGTTTTTGACGGAATTCTGAATTGTCGTTCCAGAGTTATGGGACTTTGTTCGTCAAAAATTGAACAAGGTGAGCTTTTTTCTATTCCGATTGTACACTACCACTTACCCATCTACATTTCTCTTTTATTATTGGTCAAAATATCTATAACAGGTTTACTTCAACTCCATATCCTCTAAAGAAATGCATACATATACTCAAAAAAAGATATGGTATGAATGTCAAGGAGACGGCGCTCCATGCTCATGTACTTATAAAATAAACCATGTATTCAAATTAGGGATGGCAAAATTATTCGAATATTCGAATATTCGATTGAATGGTCAGCATTCGAATAATAAAAACGATATTCGCAAATTCGCATTTTTATTCAAACGTAATTTCACCAATATTTAATGACCTGCGAACCGCTTACTAAAAAGCAACCGAAACCACCTGGGAGTAACATGTTTGACGTGACGTTCTTCGTGTCAAACTGATAACGCGGCCCGTATCAGTGTTGATTGCGCAATGCAATATACACGCTCTAAGAAAGGCCCCGACTGTTGTTTGCCAATGGGGTGCCAATTAACGGTTTCAATTGACTGGCGAATATTAATTAAGTATTGTGATCACAGTATGTACAGCCATTTAAATGTGTGTATTACTCAAATCGCGCAATGCAATATACTTACTATAAGAAAGGGCCCGAACTGTTGTTTGTCAATTAGGTACCAATTAAGGGCTTCAAATTACTTGCGAATAATAATTTAGTTTTTGTTATCACAGTTTGAACAGACATTTAAATAATGTGAATTACTCAAAAGTAACAGATGATATAAACTAAACAATCATCAAGGAATCATAATTCAAATCTGAAAATGCCACCAGCCCCTTCTGCAGTATGGAATACTTTACACGGTCTGTGGATAAGAAGACCGCAACGTGTAATGTGTGTAAACTTAGTTTTACATATGCGCGGTCTGCTACAAATCTGTGGAATCATTAAAAATTAAAATTCTATGACACGATGTTTTACATTCTATTTGTGCCCGATCACAGTACCGGTCATAGTATTAGTCGACAGCGATACAATTTTTCGATAGCAACGTTAATAAACAGCCTCGTATTTAGCAAACAGATATAACTTACAAACCAATGGAAATGAACACATAACAAGGTAAAATCAATCCAGCCGTTTTATGAGAATATTCGAATATTCGATTGAATGAATTTGCGAACATTCGAATACCGATATTGGTATTCGATGCCATCCCTAATTCAAATACAAATAAACTGAAGTAAAAAAATGATTCAAAGGGTTATTTATTACCTTACTACTTCATTGGCGAACGACGGGCGTATCATGCGCTCATGGCGCAGCTCCTCAGTTCTTTTATTTAATTTACCCACAAGCAGGACAATTACTGTACATTACATTGTTTTATTGCAATCATAATACGTAAGAAACCATACTATTGCACCAATGCTCAAAATCCACTGGTTATATCATCAATTTCTTCTGATTCATACAAAATGTACATTTGTATTGTGTTTGCCTCATTTTTATTGTTTTTACCTCTGTAAAAGTGTGATAAGCAAAATATGATGACAATTAAATTAAACATCTTCATCCAATCATTTTTTGCTATTGTTGGTTTTAAGCACTGTTTAGGTTGTCAACATTATGTCATTTAATACAAGGGTTCATCAAGCGAGCTGGACAAAAAAATGGCTGCTTCTAATGTGAGGAGTGATCTGAGTAAAGGCATCAAGAAGATAATGGTGGTGTTTCCTAACATCGAACACAAGTACCATACAAATGGAAAGGTACTGATATGTAAAGTAACACTCTGTAAAGTTAAATTTCTGTTGATTCATTTGCTGTAACATGTGATCAAAATTGTCAACAGTTGCCCCATCATGGGGATTTCTTGTTTACCTGGCACGTAATAATTTAAAAAAATGTAAAAATCTTTTGAATTTGATTTTTTGCAAATGTTTAAAACCAAATCTAAAGACTTTGCTTAATAGCTATTTTTACCAGTGTTAACTAAAAGATGAATAGGATTACGCAGAATATTTAAAAATGTCATCAGACTGCTCCAGCTTTAAACCTGATTTGTTTGGCAGCACTCTGTACCTTTACATTATCCTAGATCTTTCCTTTAAAGATGATGTGTATAATAAAATAACTTACAATTAATTTTCTCTAAATGCTTGAGTTTTGATAGTTGTTATTTGACATCAAATAATAAAACTAAAGATTGTTTAAAGCATGCTCCTGGAATCGAAGGTAGCCACACGCCAGTGGTCGAATGATTTATATGGACTTTTATTAAAAATGACTGTTTAAAGACTTTCTTAAGAAGTCAAAGTTTTGCAATTATTAAGATAATAATAACAAAATAATGAGGAGAAGAAGGACATAAAGATTATGCCCTGGTTTCCATTATAATTTCTTTATTATTCCCTGCCGAAAGGCATAGGTATATTGAACTTGCAGTTGTCATTCCGTTTGTGTGTGTGTATGTCCATCTTCGCAATCAGCATATTGCAATATGTCAACTAGTAAATTACCTAGGTTGATGAAATTTGGTATGTTGAAAGAGGGACAAAAAGTTGAATGTACAATTTCCTTCTTTTTTTTTGCCTCCTGCGCAAATTATTGTTGCTGAGTTTAAAGAAATGATTGGAAACTAAAAGCGTGCTGACTCAAAAAGTACGTAAGCAGAGTTGATAAAGTTTGGAGGGCATAAATGGCCGTATTGGGAATATGCACTTCATGTCAGTTTCTTTAATATGGTTCAAATTGCTGATTGCTATGGTTATATAAATACAATGCAGCAAATATCCACTAGGGGGCTGCTGTTTTGTCTGTTAACAAGCTCTTGTTAATGTAAGATTCAAATTTTACTGATTATCTTAACTAATCAACAACAACGCACTCTGGGGTCACACTGTCTGTCAGACACTGAGACATCTACATCTTTTCATTTGACACCTCTTTATAATAATGTATTTATATTAGCTTGAAGATCTGTATTAAAATGCAGATGATCGTACATTGGGGTGATAATGTTTGCAAAGTGCATGTTTATATTAATTGCTGCTATTTAAATTTCTTATTGAATCTTCAACAGAACGCTGGGCTGTTGCAACGTATCGACAGTGATGTTGCCTCAAAAATTAAAGAACTTGTGGTGGAAGAGGGCGTTGCAAATGTTGAAGAAATGCAACGCCATCTGACCTTATTTGTTATGAAGAATGTAACACCTGCTCCATCAAGAACTAAAAGGAGATTTGCCCCTACAAAAAAGTGATCAGATATCACATGAATAAGGCAGCAAAGAAGGTTGTGATAGCAATGATGACCAACACAACTTAGTTCAGCTTGTGAGTGTGCTTAGTGTGTAATTAACAGTTACTTCAATACAGATATATATTTATCACATGCCATACCCTGCTTCCCCTTGTAATATAACCATTACGAATATTTTTATCTTACACATGTGTAATATACTTTTTAAGGATTTTCATTGGCTTATTTTCGTTTGCTTGGCCAATCGCATTTTGTTATGTTGCTGAAATAACATTGCAACGTCAAATGACGTCACGAAATGTAAACAACATTTCGGATTTATCATTAAGTTTGCGAAAATATTTTAATAATTTTTTGTGTCCGGAGCCATATCTTGGAAGTGCTTTGGCGGATTTCATTGAAACTTGGTATGAGTATAAATATAGATAAGAGGATGATACATAACATTTGACAGAGTTATACATCTCATTAAGCAAAATTTAAGAAATTGTGTTCTTATATTTTCATATATTACTTTTCGGCCTAAGATGCTAAGGTCATACATTGTTTTGTAAACGAAACATGCGACATAATTTTCCTTTATCATTTACATTTGTTGTAAATAGTGAGCATATTAAAATTCTGATGTCTGATATTAATTTGCCTCTTGTGAATAGATTTGCACCATTGTTTTGTTAAATGGACCTTTTCACGTTTTGGTTAATTGACGAAATTGATTTTTTTTCAGATTTCAAAATTTTCGTTGTAGTTTTATTTTTGCGAGGAATCGGTAATACTGAACATTTACTAAGCTCTACAATATTACAGTATTTGCATATTTTGATGATTTAAACACATTAAAAATTTAAAGCATTACGAAGGAATAATTTGGCGAGTTCTGTTGTTATCATTATATTTTGTGACAGTACGATGATTGCTGATATAAATTATAACATAAACATATTACTTACTATACGATCACAGATGGGCGAGTTGTTTAAGTTCTAGTCTTTTACTCAAATGGTCAGTTGTTTAAGACTAGTTTAGGAAAACTTTTTTATCTTTGATTTTATTCTTGTTTAATTATTGAGCTATTTAATTCCGATGTAAACATTTATCTTTTTACATTATTTTATTTATTTCATCGTTTTTATTTTAACCAGGTTTTCCGAAGGAAAAAACTGGTTATTAGATTGGCGAATGCGGGCGGGCTGGCTGGCTGGCGGGCTGGCTGGCTGGCGGGCTGGCTGGCTGGCTGGCGGGCTGGCGGAATAAGCTTGTCCGGGCCATAACTATGTCGTTCATTGTCAGATTTTAAAATCATTTGGCACATTTGTTCACCATCATTGGACGGTGTGTCGCGCGAAATAATTACGTCGATATCTCCAAGGTCAAGGTCACACTTTGAGTTCAAAGGTCAAAAATGGCCATAAATGAGCTTGTCCGAGCCATAACTATGTCGTTCATCGTCAGATTTTAAAATCATTTGGCACATTTGTTCACCATCATTGGACGGTGTGTCGCGCGAAATAATTACGTCGATATCTCCAAGGTCAAGGTCACACTTTGAGTTCAAAGGTCAAAAATGGCCATAAATGAGCTTGTCCTGGCCATAACTATGTCATTCATTGTGAGATTTTAAAATCATTTGGCACATTTGTTCACCATCATGGGACGGTGTGTCCCACGAAAGAATCACGTCAATATCTCCAATGTCAAGGTCGCCACGACTAAAAATAGATTTAAAAAAAAAAAAAAACTTACAAAGGGGGTTAATTTTTTTTGGTCATTTCAAAAGTTCAGTTTGAGTTTTCTCCCTTTATCAGATTTTTTTTTCACAATGAAAACCTGGTTTTGTGACAATTTTGTCCCTTGTTAAAACTTCAACACATGCCAAAATCCGTGAAAATATCCATATACAGGTATGCGTTTATAATTGTTGGCATCATTTACGTCAATTTCTTTAAACCATGACTTTTTCCCTTCGCACCAAGACAAGAATATTAATTGATTAAACCAATGGTTATTGTTTGCTTTTGAATGTCTTACTATTGAACATTTGATAATCTCATCCGGAGGTTGTTGCTTTCCCGGGATTTTATTATTGTTTTGTTAATTTATTAATTTTCCAACGTTTAGAAATGTCATGTTTTGCTAACATTTATAAATGTATATATACTTTTATTCGCACTTTGATCGTAGTACTTTCATGTTTGGCTTTCTTTCACATCGAACGAGTGTTTATTTTTTTATATAAATATCATCTACGGTTGAGTGGTTCGCTTTAACTTCTTTAATTTAAGACGCATTCTGCAGAATACACCAAAAATATCGGGTTTGATGAACATTATATATTTAATGTTGTGCCTTTCTTTTATTAATACGCTCTCCTTTTCTATATTTTTTAATTCGTCTGCAAAACAAAAGCGTTCATATTTGCGCTCTTTTATTGCTAGTTTATATGTTTTCTTGATTAAAAATCAATGCATTTTTAGCTCATCTATTTTTTGAAAAAAAATTATGAGCTATTGTCATCACCTCGGCGTCGGCGTTGGCGTTGGCGTTGGCGTTGGCGTTGGCGTTGGCGTCGGCGTCCGGTTAAGTTTTGCGTTTAGGTCCACTTTTCTCAGAAAGTATCAATGCTATTGCATTCAAACTTGGTACACTTACTTACTATCATGAGGGGACTGGGCAGGCAAAGTTAGATAACTCTGGCGTGCATTTTGACAGAATTATGTGCCCTTTTTATACTTAAAAAATTGAAAATTTTGGTTAAGTTTTGCGTTTAGTTCCACTTTTCTCAGTAAGTATCAATGCTATTGCATTCAAACTTGGTACACTTACTTACTATCATGAGGGGACTGGGCAGGCAAATTTAGATAACTCTGGCATGCATTTTGACAGAATTATGTGCCCTTTTTATACTTAGAAAATTGACAATTTTGGTTAAGTTTTGTGTTTAGGTCCATTTTATTCCTTAAGCATTAAAGCTATTGCTTTCATACTTGCAACACTTACTAACTATCATAAGGGGACTGTGCAGGCAAAGTAATGTAACTCTGACTGGCATTTTGACAGAATTATGTGCCCTTTTTATACTTAGAAAATTGAAAATTTGATTAAGTTTTGTGTTTAGGTCCACTTTATTCCTACAGTATCAAAGCTATTGCTTTCATACTTGCAAGATTTATGAACTATCATAAGGGGACCGTGCAGGCAAAGTTATGTAACTCTGACTGGCATTTGAACGGAATTATGGGCCCTTTATACTTAGAAAATTGAAAATTTGGTTAAGATTTATGTTTTGGTCCACTTTACCCCTAAAGTATCATAGATATTGCTTTCATACTTGGAACACTCACAAACTATCATAAGGGTACAGTAAAAGGACAAGTTGCATAACTCTGGTTGTCATTGTTACGGAATTATGGCCCTTTTTTGACTTAGTAACTTTTAATATATGGTAAAATTTTGTGTTTCGATCCACTTTACTTCTTAAGTATCAAGGCTATTGCTTTCAAACTTCAAATACTTACATGCTATCATGAGGTTACTGTACCTGGCAACTTTAATTTTACTTTGACCTTTGAATGACCTTGACTCTCAAGGTCAAATTATTAAATTTTGCTAAAATTGCCATAACTTCTTTATTTATGATTAGATTTGATTGATACTTTGATGAAACTACTCTTACCTGACATACCACAATAGACTCCACCCAAACCATCCCCCGTGCCGTCCCCTCCCCCCCTCCCCCCTCCCCCCCCCTCCCCCCCCCTATTTTTTTTTTTTTTTTTTTTTTTTTTTTTAAGATCATCTCACAAATGACCACCACACCCTCACACTATACCCCCCCCCACCCCCACCCCCCCCCCCCCCCTAATTTTTTTTTTTTTTTTTTTTTTTTTTTTTTTTTTTTAAGATCATCTCACAAATTACCACCACACCCTCACACTATACCCCCCCCATTTTTTTTTTTTAAAATGGTTATGTTTGAAATACCGTCCAACCATCGCACCCAAACCCCCCCCCCCATCGCCCCCCCCCAACCCCCCCCCCCCCCCCCCGGATTTTTTTTTTTTTTTTTTTTTTTTTTTCGCTTTTTTGGAAGATAATGTAATAAATGTCCACAACCCCACACTATACACCCCTCTTCACTCCACTCCTCCCTCCTTTGTGATTGAAAATGAGAGTCCCTTCACCTTTAAAAAGAAAATAGATGAGCGGTCTGCACCCGCAAGGCGGTGCTCTTGTTTAGCATTTGCGTATAACCATAGTTTATTTGATGTTATGGTATGATTTTCTTGAAACGAGATGGTTTGCCACAGACGTGAATGGCAGCAATGTATAGATTGTGTGTAAACCATTTCACCATTTCTCCCATTTCACCTTGAATCGGTAAATATTAAAGATGAAGTTCGTGTAAATAATGCTTTGTTAAAACGTCAATTTTATCTGCATTTTAGGAGACGTATGATGTTAACTGTGTATAGTTGTGAAATTAACCATATTCGTCGTTATCGCATTAGTTATGGCGACACTCTTCAAAGATGATCTTAAAATACTTAAAGTTGTAATTATTGTTTATTTGTAACCTTTTAAGTCTAGTCCGGGTTTTCGCAACAAATAAATTTAACCAAACATAGGACTGCACTCAACAGCACCTATGTGGCTAAGGATGGTTAAATCTCATAGATGTGTGTTCATATTGAAATACCATATAAAGTTGTATATATTTAGTATGCATGCATGTATGTATGTATGTAATGATATACATATTAGATATATTTAGTCTTATAGCCTAACAATTGATCCATATGCATCACGCACATTTACCAATAAGGTGTACTCCTTTTTATCATGTTAATGTCATTAATTAAAAAAGTTGCAATATTATATGAAATCATGTATTCCCTTCATAAACATACCATGTTAACCAGTTCATAACAATATCGTCCATTCGTTATCTTCTACCATCACTTATAAATAAATTGTATAATCCATATATAATGTAAGCTATGAGCTTGTATAAGCTTTGTTGCTGAATAAATGTTGTTCTTGTTCTAAGCATTTTTGTTTGTAACAATTTTTGTCTTAAAACGGAAGATATGACATTATCAGAGAACATAAAGTCATTGACAATAACATTCCATCAATTATAAGGTAATTACAATGTATAACTTCTAAAATGTAATATAGACCGTATAACCCTTTCTCCCATAAGAAGCAAAGTGAAAATTGATTTTGCAACCAGCATAAACCCAGAACAGCAACTCGCAGTCTGTTAAGGTTTTATGCTGTTTGTTACTCATCAGTACATAAGGATTGGAAATGAAGCATTTAAAACTTGAATATGTTAAGAAAGGACTTATTTAATTTAATTTTCTAAAGGACTTTAAATGCATCAAAGTGCATTTGTGAGAGGTAAAGGGATAAGCACCTGAGATTGTTTGTTTGTCCTTCATTTAAAAAACCCGATGTATAAGCACGATGTGATCGTTGTCTAGACGCATACCAATATGGGTTCATGTGTTCCTCAACGCTATTTAATCCGTAAAATAACATGTGCATATTCTATGGACACAGATAAACAGAAGTGGACCAGTTTCTTCATGCAATTGATACCGTATAAAGAAACTCAATTTATTCACTCGATGCTGATTGATTGGGTTTTATTAAGCCATACGATGCAGATTTATTGGGTTTTATTACACTATAATGCAATTAAGACCATATATTCGCATGTGAACGTTAACTGGGCGCAGATAAATAGGCATCCATCCCTGGTTTCACCCGAATTGTACCGTATAAGCACGAGGTGGACGTTGTCTGGATGCTTTTTTGGAGGGGGTGGGGTATTAATTATACAATGGTAAAAAAAATATAAAAAATAAAACACGCGGAGATTTCATGCACGTACATCAATCTAATTAACTTAGTTATTTGATGCAATTAATAGCATTAAAGCACACTCAACAGAAGCCCCCCCCCCTCCCGGAAGCCCCACGATTAAAGTGATTTTGAAGGCTTTGTCAACCACTTTTCGGACATGTCACGCCTTATTTACTTTCATCAAAGTACCTTCTTATAATGCCAAAAATATGCATAGTTTATACGCCGGGCGACACAGAGTATAAAGTTAACACATTTTAGCGATTGTCTGTGATTAGTGGGCAATTTTGTGTACGAAGAAGAAGATAAAAATTAGTTTACATAGGTGATTTAGATCTAGCTAAGTGTGAAACATCAAATGATTTGACTTTACTTTGAAGATTTTAGGGGGGGGGGGTCGTACGCCACGTCCGCTCCCCTCCATTGGAGCCGCCTATGCTTAATGTGTTGACTCTCGACTCAGGTTGATAGGGCTCTAAATGCTCTATAATGCACGTACGACCGTATGTAAATGTTACTGGGCCCAGATTACCGTTAAACCATGATTTTTAAACACGAATATAACCGTTTACACGGGATATAAAAAACGTTGTCTGGACGCAGAATAATCGGCGCTCATTAGTTCCCAAACGCTAGTACACTCGTATTCGCGCAGATAGTCCATAGATAGAAGTCAATGAGTTATCCCATGCATATCCCAATCTCACTCAATTTTTGGACGCATATATTTATAGGGTTCAACTTTGGGATAATGGACGTATATAAGCGCATGTCATGTAAACTGAGCACAGATCATTAGGGACCAATAATTTATAAACCCGATTTTAACGTACATTATAAGCACGATGCGAACGTTATCTGGATAAAGATTTATAGGCGCCCATTACTTCACCAACGCTATAACACCCGTATAAAAACTTGCGAAGAGACGAAGAGACGCTGGTAAATAGAAGATACAGGATCTTCACTATAAATCTGTATTCTGAACTCCTAATAGTGTGCCTGTCTGTATCTAATGATGTTTGCAGAACTCCACATGATGTGCAAGTGTGCATCTAAAGCATCAAATTTGTTCACGCAGACAAATAGGGCTTTATAACACTCGTAATTCATACTAGCCGATCCGCAAAATAAACACCTCGCTCACGTAGTGCACAATCAGCACTATAAATCTGTATTCCAAATTTAATATGTTTATTCACAATATTTTCACTATAAATAGAGATATAACTACTTATCATTATCAAAGTAACAAATTTTATTTAATACTTTTAAAATCCAATGAAAATAGAAGGAAAAAATCATTGTCGTAAATGTTGCTGCAAAGGCGTTGTATTTCCATATTTTTTTGCCAAATAGTTTTCCTTCCAAAACTGACACGACCGTTTATATCTCACTGTTTGGCAATTATTTCCTTGCCACACATAAAGCATCGTAAACTATAACTAGGTATGTGACTGTGTCTTCTACTGGTTCAGCTGAACGTTTAGTTTTTGTTTATTTGTATATTTGTATAATTAATTAGTATATTTCATATTAAAAATACTTGAATCGTAAACATATTAACGCAAGCAATCTAATGATAGCAGTTTACTACTTAACAGGTTTTGAATTACACATTGGTCAATAAACCAATCGGTATTCACAGACCCTATAACACTGCGCTTAAATAGGCTGATCATTATATCGAAGTATGTAACGTACCTTAACACATTAAACAATATCAAAATCATATACAAATGTAATTCTAACATAGCAATAATTTCCTTGCATGATATTTGATAGTAAAAAATGTAAATGATTCAATAATCGAAATTCAATAGAAATTCATACCATATTTACCTAATTATAGACAAAAGTATAACGTCTCTAGACTTATAGCAAATCATAATGACTGACACTTTTGCAATAGTCGCGTGGGTAATGCATTAGCGATTCCACACAATGACTTAAAAAGTATATTACCGCCGAAGGCCTTAGGCTTTGTTCGGCTGCCTTAATATCGGCAAGCAAAATAGACATTTGCGTTATATCACGCTATCAAATCTAAGAATGTATAATACACATACGCTGCTAAAATATCACTATACACTCTAGATTAGGTACTTGCTCTTAAGTGTATTCTCTAGAAATCGCGTTATTGTTATTTGATATTAACTGAAAACCGCTTGAACAATGTCATTTCCCCATAATTTGAGTTCATGTAATATACTTTCAATAATATACAAGTACTTAATATTGTAGACAACCACGTAACGCAATAACTGACGATAATTGGTTTGAGGAAATAATTGGACAATTGCTGAACGAACTTATCGAGTGTCGATAACCATTTTTTGTCATTGAATAATCATGTTCATCAAAAATATTCCGCATTTAAGGTTACTGCGTCGCTAAAGTGTTTATTACTAAAACACCTATTACTTGTCTCAACATATAGCAAGGAATAATTTGCAAATATGGCCCCGTTAAAATTGTTTAAAGTTTGATTATATATTTGAATACGAGCTACATCAAAACAGTGCGTGTTTTAATGAAAGAGACCTGAAGGTAATGGACATGTTTAAATACAATCGTTGCACCACTTAATTGCTTCATAATAAAGCTGATACCGTCAGGGTTCTCGAATACGACCGAATGTTAACTATTGAAATAATTCCACTTAAGGCCTTCTTTCAATCTATGCATTGAGGAAACACCAAAGAAACGCAAATAACGCAGCAGCAAAGGCACATTGTTTAGGTATAAAAAATAGTTTGTGAGTGGCGGTGCAACCACTCACACTGAGACCTACTATTTTTGAGGGAATTCGACCCAGGTCAAATTAAAAAGGATATAAATGGATTCAATTCTTTCTATCGTCCTTAATACACGATTTAATTATTAATGGGCATCAACTCATGTTTCCAATATGTCAATGCCGTTTAAAGACTCCGATATTATATTGGCGAATAATATTCATCACATTTACATTTCTATTTTGCTGTTAAACAATCTAAATAATACTGTTATTCACGCGGCTGTTACGGATCCTTAAACCAAGCCCAGTCGTATTGAAATATTGTTCAACAAACTAAATGCCTTTTCATGGCAACATTTAATTACCATAAATCTTGCATAAATCATATAATTAAATATTCGATTGACTTTCGGTCTGATTTCAATAGCTAACTATGTAAATATTTTGCTATCGATCAAGAGGGTCCTTTCGATAAAATTGCATTTAAAAGTTATCTTTATAGGCTTCCAACTGTATATTATTGCACCCTGCATCTGAATATTCTTTACATGTCCGAGGTGAACTTGAAAGTGCAGAATTTACATCACACGTTTCTTTTATTAATTTTAATAACTCAACATGCACTGTTCAAAGGAGCTAGATGATAAACATTTAAACAAAAGTAATTAAACATCGTTTAAACTCGAAGCAACTTTGACGACAGCAACTTAAAAATATATGTTTGTTAATAAAAGTATCTCATTCTTTGAAGTCGTCGTGAGCGAGTAACTCGTTTCGATTTGTTTAATTAAAAATTCTAGATAACCGAAATCAAAATATTTACATGAGAAAGTACACAGCCCTATTTGACTTTGGTAATGTTTATTATAACAATGTGATTCTTTAAACGATCTTTTATAACTTAACGGTTAATTTATGAAATATCTGTTACATGGGCTTATAGTTAGTAATAGCATTTAACGAGTAGAGATGTGTATTGAGGCTATAAAAGTTGACGAATGAACGTAAAACCTGAGATTAGACATGATTAATGGTGTTAAAATTTTACCTAAAATTTAGAATTTAATTATTATTGACCCTCAAGCATGTCTCATGGTTGTTGATCGAATAATCACATTGTCAGTAAAGCATATGTGTTTGAATTGCTTGTGTCTTTGAACACACGACATATTTTGTCGTAATGATTGTCTTGCATACAATTAGACAAGTGACCCTAACCGGATTCCGTACTATTGCTGACTTCATTCAATGATCATGCAAAAGTGAGTCGTCACATTTTAATTATTCGGTAACTTGTTTATATAAATGAAAAGGAATGGCAAGCGGTTCGACGCATACTCCCAAGAAACTAGGTTTCTCATGAGAACCTAGGTTGTCAGAATGAGAACCTAGGTTGGTTCTCAGAATGAGAACCTAGGTTGGTTCTCAGAATGAGAACCTAGGTTCTCGCTTGAAGATTGCACATGGCTTCAAGAACCCAAGTTTTCAAATGAGAACCTAGGTACTCATTTGAAAACCTTGGTTCTCATTTGAAAACCTAGGTTCTCATGAGAACCTAGGTACTCATTTGATAAACCTAGGTTCTCATGAGAAACCTAGTTTCTTGGGATTATGCGTCGAACCGCTTGCCATAAAAAAGGAACTATTTGCAGCATTTGATAACTGAATGCATGTTGGTGTTTTCGACGACGCTTCACCACCTTCATTGGCAATAATAAACAGTATTTGTTCCTCTATGGCAAAATATTGTCATTGCCTATGGTGTGAAAAATACTTTGACTGTGGTTAATATACACCAGACATCATACTTCAATTAAAAGTTAGATGATTTAAATCAAAACGCTAGTAACTGCCATGACGCTGAATGTTTTAGGTTTGCTTATACACATTGTATTAAAACTTGCATTTTCATAGTACTCTGTCCATTTTTGTTGGGAATTGGAAAACAAATGAAATTAATGTCTCTACATTAAATAATTTGCCATAGAAAATGCAAACCTAAAGTCTTCACAGTTTCAAATATGTCGTGAAAGTAACTTTGTAAAACATGAATGGTTTTCAATACTCAAATGTGCACTCATCTTTTAACGTTTACTGCAATGGCCGCGAAAATACTGAAATGAAACAAGGTTAGGACAGCAATCGTTTATGACGCAGGTGAGCAATTAATCGACACTTTACTGACAAAACCATAAACAAATTTAGGACAGTGCGCATGGGGGACTTTAATGAAAATGATCAACCTTTAAAATCAACTTAAAATTAGTGATTTGAAAGAATCAAGGATAATTATGTGAAAATTACTATTCATTTGAATAAGTTCAACCTTAAACCTCAGATCGAGTTTCGAAAATGGTTCCATAAAAGTATGATGATATCAGACCGACAGGTGCAAAATACATAATCGAAGTTCTATGGATCAATATAAATGTATGCCAGTGATTCTTTTTTTGGAATAATTTAAGGTTGGGTGTACTGAAATGTGATAATTTAAGCACACGCATACCGGCTATCAACATAGTAAAAATACATAAGTCGTAATCTTTGTGACCGTTTTAAGACATGCTCAAAAACACCTTTCATATTTTAAACATTGTATTAAACTCGCATTTCTTCTACGTTGATAGAGATTTGTTGATGCATGTATGGATTCTATATTCACAACCGATGGACACATACTCTTTGTGGGTTTAAACAAGAGTTCATTGGTCTTACTGTATATTTCAAACCTACCAACCTTTAAACCGGTTTTAGCCCCGAATAAATAACATAAGCCGTTGAAAGGCAGTGTTTGAATATATTCGATCACTTTGCGTTGTATGTATCTGTGTTGTACGGGTAATATTTGGAGTTTTCTGAATAGTGGTATTGAAAATAATACGGAATCATAGTGTTTACATAACAAACGTGAATGTCTTTGCGTTAACAAATATAGGGAAGATACAAACATCCATTACGAAATTAAATTGTTTAATAGACCATCCAAACTTATTGTCGTAATTTGTTGCCTTGCAATCACAGCTCCTCCGACATAAGTTGAAACACGGTGCCTGAAACTCGCGGGGACCGTAGACACAAATTTACGCCACTCAACCAATTTTTATTACGGGAGGGGGGGGGGGGGGCAAACGTTTGTTAACTAAAATGATTCTGCAATCGATTTTCATCCCTAAATATTTGAATAGTAATCATGCTGCTTAAACTCTGTATTACTTTCGAGCCAAGCGGAAACTCGAGCCTAGCTAGTTCGAGCCATCGGGTAACGACTGTACTTCTGAAACAAACTTCAAGCCAAAATGTGATTTCCTCATCTTAGTTTGGATTGTGTGTCAATATTAAATATATACATGCATATTTAAAACGAATAAGTATTAACAAGTCTCTTTTATTTTTTATGTTGGTAAAAATCAACCGCGTCTATTTTTATAAATTGAACTATGTGTTTGCCGTTATCATGTTGTGCTAATAAATTCAACACAATTTCAAATTGTGTTTGCTTTATTAGCACAAAATGATTTACATCTTACCCTTGACGCAACACTTAACAAATGACATGTTCAAAGAAGCCTACAGAGCACAGACAAAAATACTGATGAGACAATGGAATGAGTAACCATCCATTTACGGAACAGCCTCAAACATGTCAAAAAGCTGAAAGTTGTAGGCCTGCTCCACCCTTTATCTACAGCTCATAGGTACTTGACTAAGGTGTAAAAACACAAACGAAAGATGCTTTTTTGCTTACATAATAAAATATGTGTTTTTATTTAAAGCAAAGCGATATAACAGATCTAATATAAGTGTAATTTACAAACTGATTGTGTATACTTCAGACTGCGAGAGTGCTTTCATCATAATGAAAAGGGTAAAGGCTGAAAATCGTTCTCGTCTGAAGTCGGCTGTCCTCAATGCTCTGATGATTGTCAGCATAAAATGACCATATATTGGGACAGTGGACTTTGGAAAAATGGTGGATGTCTGGCACCAAGAAAAGCCACGACGAACAGTTTTTTTAACTTAACATTGTATAGTCGTTTTTGTAAGATATGTAATTGTATTGTTGTAGTTGTTTGTTCAATCCTTAATGGGTTGTAATGCCTATTGTTATGTTGCTTGTTATTAAATATTATGATAAATTTCTTAACTAAATTGAGGATAAATACATACAAATAAATAAATAATAAAATTGGTGTGATTTAATAGCTCCACAGTAGTCTAGTCTAAACTAGAGCATGTACACAATATTAAAAGAATCGACACGCTTAAGGGGGCCTGCCCCCTTTCATTACCAACCCCAATTCAACGCTGTCTTGCCGCTGTGCCTGACTAAAATCATTCGGAAATGTCTGACAATATAGTTGTGGATTATTAATTAAAATGTATATGCCCAAAAACTTTCACCAGATGCTTAAATATTTCTGCGATTGTATACCCTCTACAATCAAATTTACTAAAATATACCAAATATCGCAATTAATTGCGATAGGTTTAAACCTATCATATAATGATAGGTTTAAACCTATCATTATCAGCTGTTATAAATCTACATAACCAGAACAAAACTAAACAGACAATATAAATCGGAGCATATAACAGCAGTGGTGTAGCCACAGTGCGAGTGGCTGCACCGCCACTCACAAAATATCTTTATACCTTTACAATATCTGCTGCGTTATTTGCGTTTATTGGTGTTTCCTCAAGTCTATGATGACATTCTTTTAAGTTGACATTGCGTTAATAACGCGTTCTTAGTAGGAACGATTTTTACTTGCATGGATCTATAAAAGCATTGAAAACGCAGATAGCAGGAGGGTTGTGGTTCTGCTGCCGTTCACCTTGTTTACATTTGCAGAACACAGACACGACCTTTGTATTACAAATGGTTATACTTTAGAAATAACAAAAGTGCGAAATTTTGAAATTATTAAATTTCTATAATGTATTTTCGTAAATGAAGTGATTTGAAACTACTTGTGTATTAATAATAACTTACGGGCATGTTTTGACCCAATTTAAATATGGCATTATTATTCGTAAATCAACTTTTATAACGTTTTCTGAGAACATCTTGCTACGATATTAAGTATCAAAAAAGGGTTTAATGCCACGCTTTTATATCTGGATAATAATATTGACACAATTTCAGAAACACAATTATAAAAATAACATCTTGCATAACTTTGACTTTTTCATTTAAACACTGACAGCTACAACTTAAACAGATTGGTTTCTGTATTGAAAACTTAATTGAAATTTTGCAACTGCCGATGAGAAGTTTCACATTTTTTAGAATAAAAAGGCGTCATTTGCAATATACGCTGTAACTATAAATGAAACGTTTCACAACGTTGCTGTCATACGCCCTTAACAGACCATCAATGAATGTATACGGCCGTTGAAAACGATAAAATGTTACATCTATATACAAAAATGTGCATCACTTAGCTTTTGTAGCTTTTATTTGATTTATTATGCAGCACATTTATCGTTTTGGTGAACGATTTGTTTGGTCTGCAAATTTTAGCCGAGGCAGCTGCCTCCTGGTGTCGCAAGTGGTTTTGACGTTGAGCAGAAAGGTAAAGTAAAATTTTAGGGCCTACACATTATGTTATGGGAAGAGATAACCCTGAATTATGGTTAGGGTTAGGGTTAAGGTTAGGGGTCGAGTTAGGGTTGAGGTTAGGGTTAAGGCTAACCCTAACCCAAACCCGACCCCTAACCCTAACCCTACCCCTTACCCTAACCCTCTAACCCGCCCCCCCATGCGCATTACTATACCAGGCCTCGCTCGTTGTCGTTGTCCGCTATCCTTATATTATAGGCAACGCACTTCGCCAAATTTGAAAATATAAATGTTATATCATCACTCGTAAATGAACAAATGTTTATAATAACAAGATAACTTCATTTCAGAACACATGTTTAGTTGGCCGTGGCCCTAATATATCAAGAAGAAGTCGTTTCCTTAATGTAGTTTTTTAGCGACTGTTTAACTACATATGTATTTGGATGTTCGTGGCGAAAGTATTTAATGAACGACATAAGAATGGATTTCAATAATCAATGTGTTATTTTTTGTTAATATAGGGGTCCGTATCATTATATTTTATTGACATGGATAAAGCCTGTCTCAGTGCTATTCAATAAGTACATGATATGCATACGATGGCAATGCCCAGCACAACTAGATAGCAATTAAAACTCAAGACAAAATAATATGTTTTAAATAAATAAACAACAACATAAAATCTCGCGTGCACATGTTATTGAAATCAGTGTTTAAATAGGTATACCACGAAAACAAATGCATTTTTACCTATTTACACATTCTTCTTAAGTAGACTAATCGCACACAATGGGTTTTGTTGCTTTGATCCTTTGAGTTTTTTTTTAATAGGTTTAGTGAAAAGTACGAACCTCAACTAATTAGTTTGTCGTATTATAATTATAAAAATCTATATGCAACGAACAAAAAACACAACAACAAATTGCCCTCCCAAGTGAATTCATGGGCGTCAAATTGTCTCTATCAAATATCAACATTGTTTGGTTTTCAAATATGTGCAAAGTCTACACTTGGGTTGTAAACAAATATCAATAGGATATTTTAGAATAGCTGGGAGAGGTTTACACCGATGGTCTGCGGGCATTACAGATTTACAATCTACATAATATACTTTACAATAACTGCCTTTTTGGATCCTTTGTTCGATTGTCGTATCAGGCAAGTTTAATTGCAACCCGTTGAATTGCTTTCATTATATGATTTTAGACAAAAAAATCTAAAAGTAGCCCAATTTGTAAGATAAGAATCATGTACAAGTACTGTAATCGTATTCAGTCAATAATTTTAAAATTTCTTATATATATTATAACATGATCATCAAGCAGTATGCTAGAAACATTAACGGTTTAGTTCATATTTATATAATACTAAATTTTTCACAATTAGATTTTGCAAAGTTTGTTCCTTAGCTTTCGTAAAATACAAAACAAACAAACTTAAAGACCGTAATATCGTATGCAAGAAATGCCTTTGATAAGAAAAAAAGAAATTGCGGTTGATTTCATTTACATATTACATGCTCCAAATTAAAAGAGAACCACGCTGATCGGCTCATAACCCTTAACATACTATATTTCTGTGTTTATGATTAGTGGTTTAAATTGTGCATTCTTGCTATGCGTATTATTGTCTTTACAAAATATGTCCCGTGTGTGTCACACTAGAAATTGATGAATTTAGAGTTTTTACGGTTGCATAGGTGGTGTTTTGTTACTATTTTTGCTAGTCTTGTGGTGAGCTTTCATAATCGGGCTTATGGCAGGGTAACCTAAGGTGTTGCACACCATGTATCAACGTTGTACAAACCGATGCAATAAAAAAGCAATATGTTAAGTCCGCGTTTAATGTATGTGGTCCGCATTGAGACCCCGTTCACGTTTTACCCACGACTCGATTGATAAAATTATTAACATCTGTTCACGAAGAGTCGCCTTGGCGTTTTTACTGTACATGCCAGCTTAAATCTAGCAGTAGACAGGCAGCACATCTGAGAGAACATGGTGAACTAGGGATTTATTAGTGTGAGCGTTAGCTCACACTAATGTTACAGAGCAAATTTTGCAAATCAGTATGCGCTTAACTGCTTAACTACGCTATACAAAGACAAGCACTGCCTGTTGCAGTAAAATTATGCAGACGAAAAATGCTAGGAGCGTCTGCTAGGACAGATAACCACAACATCTGGCTGTAAATAGTTCACCACTGGTACACTGCAGTTGGTGTTTATGACTAATAGTGTTTTACAGCTTGTAAGACGACATTGGCCAGTCTAGTGTTTATCATTGTAATCTGTACATATTGGCTGCTTTCAGGGAAAACGGGGCTTAATGCATGTCAAATAAGATTAGCCTGTGCATTCTGATTAGCCTGTGCAATGCGCACAAGCTAATCAAGGACGACATGTCTTATTTTATAATGTTTTATGTTTAAAGAGAGTCTCTGGTACTGGGATGACAATTAATGCATATGCATTCAGCCCTGTTTTCCCAAATGAAGCTTAAATTATAATTTTTATAAATGATAAAAAAACAACACATTTGGACCTGTGCTTTTAGACACACTCTTTATAAATTTGAATGGGTTGTGTTCATTTAAAACTGGCGATATAAAAAGCTATAACATAATTTTTAAAACTGAATTGCGTCTAACCTTAAACAACAGCGAACACCTACAGTGCCTTCAGCGCTTTGATTTGTTTAGTTACGGGGGGCCGTCGCAGCTGGGCGATATGTATCATTGCCTTTGTTGACTATAATATTGTTGGACTTGAAAAAGTGGTGTAAAAAAAGATTACATTTTAGTGAACAGTTATCGTTGTTGAATTTCACTGATTTTGTTTTCCTTTGATAAAGCACTACGCATGAACGCGTAGTCCCTTTATGCTATTAAATTATGTTAACCTATTGTTCAAAATGCTTTTTATCATTGCAAATCGTCATATTTTTTATAGCATCTTAGGGATTTTTAGCGCTACCACTTAAGCTGAGCAAACTGACACGCGGTTAATTCAATTGAAGGTCGCATGTTCAAGACATTTGTCGCCTCGGCGGAAACAGACAATAGTCTGCTCCTCCTTGTGAAGGCTTAACATTTTCCAGATGCCTTGAAAAAAAATCAAACAAATTATATAATTGCGTTATAGAAAGCGATTATTTGTAAATAAGGAATTTTTATTCACTCGTAAAGATTTACAAATAAGTTTTAAACTCTTTAATGGACACACTCCTTTGAAGTATTTTAAATGTCATACATTAGGTAGAAATTATGCAATCTTCACAATCTTACTTACAGTAATGTTAGTAATCTAAATTACACATCGCATGGGGTAGGACATTGAACAGAAGTACTAACATGTTAGTAATCTAAATTACACATCGCATGGGGTAGGACATTGAGCAGAAGTACTAACATTATTAAACCTCTTTTTGTCATGTTAATGTCCTTAAGAAACGTGGTCTACTTTTAATCATAAACTTATTTAAAGGCCAACTTCCATGAATCTCAGGACTTCTTTTTCTTTTTAGCGATAATGAAATGCAATTGGTTAATGTGAATATGAATTCAAAATCCGTTTAAAATATCACAGATACTCAAAACAAAGGCATTCATGGATGTTTTATCATTATAATTAACACTTATTTTTTTAAATCTCATTTAGAATACTTATCGCGATTGGCTTCGGATCAAATTAATCATAATGGATTAAACATTGAATGTTGTGATTAATTTCAATAATTAATGATCTTTAGAATTAAAAAAAGTTCCTAGTCCCCATAAACGATGTAATGCAAATTTAAAGCCTATCATTTCAGTATTTATGTGCCTTTGATGTGATTTAAATCAAAGCGCTACTTGTTGTTGATTAAATTCATCTATATTAAATAAGTAAACAAAACAAATTACAGAATACATCAATATGCATACATAATTTTGGATTTCATGGATAATAAAAAAGTTGTATATGCAAATTCAACTTTGTTATAATCCAATAAGTCCAATATGATTATATTTTCCGAAATGGTTAAGTTGGAACATATTATTTTCCACTTTATCAGATAATACAACTATGGTTCTCAAGCTTTGGTATATTTCATATACGCCTCGATGTGCTACTCTTTTACTTGACGATGTTAAAGAACGTCTTCTTAATAAGAATTGTGTCGCTGAACACAGTACATAGAGTTGTTAAGCGTAATAATTACTGGTTATATTCGCGGCGTATCTTTGTTTTAAGTAGCGATAAACTCAACATAACGCAGCAGAAGTGCGTTCGTTGATCTATGTATCGGCTGAACAGTTTTACGCTACTTAAGTTAACAATAATAGAAAAAAACACACAAAGAGGCGCGCTGAATATCGTAGTTTAAATGTGGCGAACAGTATTACATTTCGTTCCAATCGGTAGTGTGTTTCGTTGTCCTATATACTGACTACGTACTTTAATACGGCTGGGCGTAACAATAACGAAAGAGAGACCATCGGCTCATCGTAGTTTACATATAGCGAGTACAGTAGCAGCGTAAGGTGTGCTTCGTTAAGTAAGGCTTGTTCAACGTTGTGGAGCGTGTAAAACAAAATTATTAGCACCAAATGGTACAACGAAGCAGTAAAGTGAACTTTTTAACATTCATATCTGTTTCAACCTTGACTACCGAACGAACAGAACATTGCCATTTAGGTCATGTAGAACTACGTACGTTCTGACTGCATTTTGCATGCCTGCTGGGGATTTTAAATTGATAGTTATCACGAAGAAAAATACATTCAATGACAAAATACAATGGTTATATGTATTTGATTAAGTTTAACTATTTGAATTTCTCGACATAATTGCAGATTTGATTTCAACTCCAATGCCAAAACATCACAGTCGGGTGCGTGTCTACGTGCTTTTTACCTCATACGATGTGCCATTTGGTAAGTAAGTGTGTGTATTAAGTAATCAAAAGTTTGAAATTGTCCTTCAGGTTCTACCTCCTACTGGTAAAGAAAAAAGCTGACTTTCAATGTTAACAAAATATTCTTTGATTTAACTACTGTTTACTTTCTGACGCCTTATAATGCACTATCGCAATAAAGTTTCGCAATCGCATTTGGATACACTCGATTTCATAGGAAGGCCTTACTTGATGACTTGTGCTATAAATGAGGAATTGTTTGGGCTGTATAACTATCTCTGTCGGACCATGTCGGTTAAATAAGCGACTCAATAATTCGCATGTTTGAATACAAACAGCTAAAACCGCTGTCACATAATTGCCAATTAGTGTTAAACAGATATATAAGGTTCGAGATGGCATGCAGTATTTGAAAAGTAATACAATACTTTTAATGTGATAATCTTGGAAACCTTATTGCTTTCCAAAATATTTGATTTATTTTAATTCAAATGTCACAGTTGGGATCCTATTGAAGTCACTTTTTTTACATCGCAAGGAACCTTTAATGTACTGCCACAATTTCTGGTATCAACTTTTTGTTTGTTTTCGTCCCTTCTTTATATGGCCTAACTCAGTTGGAAGAGCAGTGGTGTACGTATCAGAAGTATGTGGATTGGTAATGAAATTCTTTATACGACCACCCTCCGCTGAGCTCTTATTCAAGTGGGGCAGTTACTGGCATAAGCGTGTGCACTTAATCAGATTTGTTTGGAAAGTAAATACAAGAAACATTACTATTATATAGCCTTAAACGATTATCAACCCTTACACATATCGTAAATACATATGCTATTGTTTTGAGAAAGAATACTACTATAGCAGATATTTGAACTTTAAATACTATTGTTTAAATATTATAAATGGTTCCAAATTTGACAATTGTTTCATGTCGATAGTAATCAACATTAACCTTGCATAGTTTATTGTCAAGAAGCAATTATTATGTATTATGTTCAATAAGTCAAAACAACGAAACAGTATGCCACCATATTCCGTTTCGCACTATCTGCGATTTAGTTCATTTGTCATGCTTACAAAATATATTGTTGCTTAAACAATGATGTATAACAAAAAAAATATACTTGCCTATAGATTTTATGACGGATGTTTATTACAATTCGTGAGCAAAAATGTAGATCATTGACCTTTACCGTTGTGGTTTTGAAGTTATTGCGTCAAATGTATTTAAAAGATAATACGTGGACGAATCAGTAAAAGAAGATCTTTTATCAAACCTATCTTATAGGAGTGTCAGTTTAAAGATTGACTGATTTCTTAATTGTGTTAATTGTTTGTAGACTTCCATAGACGATAACGAGACGCGTCATTCTAAATATAACTACTAGACTCGTCTGTGTAATTAATGTATTTTAAAGCTTTAGAATCCTTGTTTAATAATCTACTTTAATAATTTTTAAGTTTGTTGTGACACTGTTAGTAGAAGCTGACCAAATGTTACATTTGTTTTGACTAAAGAGCGAATTTATCATAATTATGTTTGCTGCTGTTTGCTAATGCTTGCTGTAAGTTAACATTTGTATAAAAGTCACGTCGATCATATTTAAAAAACATGTTCATGAGTTTTGTTCATGAAAAAAAAGTTATACATTAAAGCACAATGAAATTTAAGCTACGATGATGGAAGAGATATCTTCTCAGTAGCAACATGAAGAATATTAAATCAAGTACATGGATTCAAGTCACAAATAGTGCTAAAAAATAAACGACTATATTGAATTTACCGACTACTAACGGTTAACAGTTAAAGAAAATGAATGAGGGCTAGAACCATGTAATTCCTTCCCCTAAACTTTTGTATGGCTAATTTAAAAATGCAAATAACTTAACATAAATTATTTTGAGGTTAAGACTTCGAAAAGCAAATAGTGTTATTGAATATTGACGAAAAACATTTTATAAAGTAAAGCTATCCAATTTTATAATCTGACTGTTTTAAATTTAAATCAGATATCGAATTTAGAATTTTAGATGTTCTTGTTTAACGTAAACAAGGAAGATAAAGTCGCCTTTATGTTTGGTATGATCCACGATACTTGCGGGTAGTCATTAAAATCTAACTTTGCGCGCGCATATATCCAGGTCCAAATTATTGGTATTAAGCGAGGGAATTGGAAATCTTATTCTTACATGACAGCTCACGGACTCGGTTAGACGTTGATGAATATTGTCGGATAAATGAATTATTTTGTGAAGATCTTTTCATATTCAAAGTTTATTGTGCTATAAAGGCAGTACTTTCATAGTGTAAGTTTTCATGGTAAGACTGACAAGATGAAGCGGCTTTTTTCAACAGCCGTTCTGTTAGCTTGTTTAACCACTACTGTATGTAAGTATTATTTTTATCTTTTTATGCTTGTTAGCTTGTTAATGTAAATGTAAATGTTTTTACTTGCACTAAGAAAATTTTTGCATTGTATTATCTTTATTATAATACAACGTCCAAAGACTACATAATAAGGAAAACAAAAACTAATCGGGACAAAAACATAAGTAAATTTGAATATTTTCCCTCACTTCGACTAGATTATGTAACTGTCAGGTTGAAAAATTAATAGGCGCTAAACAAGTCCTTCAGATACGCTAACAAACATATGGGTGTGTCTTAATATGATAATTTATCCGCTCTATTTATTTTACAAGTATTGTTCATGCACATTAGCGTAAAGACTTGAGTTTATATGTATTCGTTTAATTGTTCTTTTTTTAAAAGAATACCCACATGTAAAAATCGCCAGTTTGCCGATATGATTTCAAATTAGTAATATCTTAAAGGAGCGTGTTGCCAAATTTGTGAAAAATGACATTAAGTAAAGTAGATTGAAGGACTGATACACACAGACTAAAACATTTTGTCAGGAATATTCATTTTACAAAAAATGCTCTTGATATTTAAGCAGCAATAAGCTCACGTATTAGTAAAACAGCCGGATCTCGACATTTCTTTATTTGATAAAATGATCGAAATATCCCGATTGCGTTTGGTGATGGTAAGAATACGAGACATATTTCTGTCTGATGTTCTATCAGCGTGGAGTAATGTCACTCATAACTTAGAAACCCAAACCAGCAGTAAAACAATTTTATGGAACAATAAAGACATAACTTCAAACAATAAGACGTTTTTCTATAAAGATTGGTTTGAACAAAGCATTAAATATGTCGACCAATTATATGACTACAGAATTAAGGATTTCTACTCTTTTGATAATATATGCTACATATACGGAATACCTTCAAATAATTTTCTGAAGTACTACACACTAATCAAAAGCATACCCATACATATTAAATCTGAAATCAATTCAAATAATACACCATGTACTCAAACAACATTTGTAGAAAACATACTTGGAAGAAAAAACAAAACAAATAAAATATTTTACACACTACAAATTAAAAACCCTACAGAAAACTCCAAAATCCAAAATAAATGGCAAGACCTTTTTGTAGAAAATGAACTTAATTGGAAACACATATTTACCATGCCATATAAAGCAACAATTGAAAGCACACTGAGAAATTTTCAATATAAATACATCCATAGAATTATAGCTACAAATAAATATCTCTTTAAATGCAAATTATCTAACTCAAATCTGTGTGACTTCTGCAGTGAAAACATTGAAACTATAGAACATCTTTTTTGGGAGTGCAAACACATCCAGCCTATTTGGAATCAATTAATATCTTTTCTTGAACAACAGCAACTAAACGTTAAACTATCTTTTTTAAATGTAAGTTTCGGAATTAACTCATTGAAATCAATAGACTGTAATAATATTGTGAATTTTATGGTTATATTGATGAAATATTTCATCTAAAACATGAAGTACAAAAAACAAGTACCAAATTTTAATTGTTTTGTCCATAGTCTTAAACTTAAAATCCAGATTGAGAAAGAAATAGCCCTCAGTAATGACACATTACAAATCTTTGAACAAAAATGGAATCGGATTAAATTCTCATAATGTTTTGTCCACTTTTATACATTTCACTCTAATGTTAGTTTATCTTTCTAAAATAGTTTTGTTTATTTTTTTCAATCTGACAAGATCATTGTGAATATAAAACAACACAAAAGTCCAGTATGCTTTCTTCCGACTTTATACAACTCATCATTTTTCATAACTATTTCTCTGTTGTTCTTTTCTTTTCTCTCTAAAAAAAAATATATATTAGCATATCTTGTATAACATGTCTGAACTTTATTGCTTTGTACAATCACTATGTTGTATGATCATATACATGTTTACATTGTATGTATGGTATTGAATAAAAAAAAAAGAATACGAGGCATCTCCAGAGAGCGTCCCGATATAAACGATGTGTTTTAGTTTGAGCACCGTAGCGAGATAAATACTCGAAAGTCGGATGCGTACATAACTTTTCATCGACGATTATAACTTGTTTAGTAATCAACGCTTTTGTTACATAAAACATTGAACATTTAATTATATACCATTTGGTATTATGTTTTGTAAAAATTAAAAAGAATTTTCATAGTTAATCAAAACTGTCTGTTAAGCTGTATATTCTTTGACAAATTGCTGGAACATGGTGAGTGTGCAATTCTTTAAACAAGTCTCATGAATCATAAGGGCACAATTATATATGATTTAGTTTCTTTGATACATTCACGTGCTCTCGCTTTGATTATTATTATTTATTTCATCGCTTTCATTTTTATAATTTATTTCATCGTTTTTATTATTATTATTTATATCATGACCTGAATGTATTTTCACTTAAATATTAGGATACGACATTGTTTGACTGTCGTTTATTACAGGCCCGCTGTTCGTATGAAAACCTATTAATTTAAACACACAATAAAACATTTCATTTTTAGGGTTTGTGCGCGGGTTTATCTTATTGTCATTATCAGGTTGTACGGAAACGTTTGAAATTCGTGTTACGCTAAACCATCAGCCCGATTACAAATCCATTTTACACAAATGTTGTTTTAATGGCCCCTATCAAATACTGCAATTTATTGTGTTTCGATTTTTTTCCCATATGATTCCATTTCTAAAAAGTTTTAGACAAATTATTCTTAGGTGGTTCCGAACCGAAATGTGTCAAAGGTTTTTTAAATTAGATATATTGCAGCCAGTGGTTTAAGTCCTGATATTACTATATGTAATCAGATAACATTTGAAATCGTCTTTTATTTTTTAGATTTTGAAAGATTTGCACCAAAATTACATTTTTGTGTCCATTAATAAAACTATAGTTTAAAGTAAATAAAATTTAAGATTTTAACAACGACTTTCCTTGTTGTATTTAATATAATAATATGCCATCAGTACTTATAAAATGATCTTCAAACATATGCAAACTACATATGACAGCCTCGCATGTCAATAGTGTGCCTTTAATTGCGTTAAGCGACGAAGAGCTATCTAGTCCCTAGACACTCCATGGATGATTCCCAAATAATGGGAAATGAAAAACTCGGCGGATCGGACGAGTGTCGCAAGACCATTGAGCAATTATATAGGGCCAAAATAAGAACATACCGACCAGATGGCATCAACGTGCAAGAACAGTAATGAAACGGCACGAAAACAACGTTGACGCTGGGAATGTACGACGTCATATCCGTACATAAATGAAACATCTTGAAATAAAAAATGGCCGCTGATGAAGACCGTGAGGTCGAAAGCTTCGGCATAAAATGAATACAGCGTATATATGTGTGTGTGTGTGTGTTTGCACTAAAATAAGTAATAATAATGTTTTTAAAATGTTGGAAATAAACTCAGTACTCTCTTATAAGTTTATACTTATGTGTGTAACATATGTGTTCGACTTTAATACGTGATGCAACTTCAATAAACATTTTCATTATAGGGGCGTGTACCAGCGACACGGATTGCGACTATTGGAACCCAATCTGCGATTTTCAAAATCACGGATGCACCAGAGGTATTTTTATATAGGAAATAACTATATTTGGTAGAAAGATACACACATGATGATCATGATGTTATAGCACGTTTACATAGATCTATTTGATTATGCTGCTAGAGAGTTACAATGTACTTTGTCTTGTTTGCAAGCACGCTGCACAACTGATAGTGATTGCGGCAGCATTTACAGATGCAACGTCTACAGCTACATGTACAATGCCTATGGCAACGCTACCGGACTGTGTGAACCCAGTAAGTTATACCTTTTTATAACCATACATTCGTATGCACATATGCACACAACACAACGCTTATTTGCTTATTTTATGGCACTATGGGTTATACATATACCAACAATACATCAGCGCTGCATTCAAAATTGGTTTTCCTGTAATTAAAAATCTACAATTAAAGCTCAAGTCACGGTGGTTACTTCTTTTAATTTAAAATATATAATAAAATCATATCGATGAGGAACCTATCGCTATAAGAACACATGACATAATCAACATGCATGTTCTACATATGAAAAGTCCGGTTTTTGGTCTCATCTATCTCTGCCAGTCAGCGCTGGTCTTCGTTGAAGATGAAATACAATATTGTACTATAATAGGTTTTGCTTAATTTGCAGTTTATTGCAACAATAACGAAATGTGCCCTAAAGCCGAACATGTAGAGTGTTACCAGCAGAACACCTGTAATTGCGAGGTCGGTTATCGATGGGTAAAAGATCGTTGCGAATCGGGTAAATATGTAACCACTATATGTATATCTTATCTCAAACTAATAAAAAGATTACGAATATTATATTAATGTATATATATAACCCATAACTTAAAATGTACTTGCTTTACATTGATGTGCACTGAAATGAATGATTTCAACTATACACTGTGGTTTTGTTTTCACATATTTTGTTTGTTCAAATCTACACTTTCTTTACCTTTTACAAAAGAAAACAATGATATGTGTAGTACAAATCTCCATATTAAGTATGAAGATCCCTGTGTTATATAGAAAGTATATTTGTTACTTGTATTTTCTGTGCTTTCACAAAGTTTGTCATCTACTATGTATCTATGTATACATGCATACATTGTACATTGCTAAATATAAACTTGCATCCGCTGTTTATAAACGTGCAAATCATTTAGTTGTATACTAACACAGGCTGTATTTAATTGCTACTAACACATAATTTTTGTAAGGTATGGAGTAGGATGGCCTCGACCTACACATACCTATTGACGAGGTAAATAAAGTTTTCTTAAAAAAAAAAAAAAAAAAAAAAAAAAAAAAAAAATTAATGTATATAATAAGCGTAGTCATAGTTAATGCCTATGTCTATATACCATAAATCCACAATGAAGTTCCAAGTAAAATGTACAACGTAACTTGCAAACAAGTGCAATCGTTACCTATTAAAACATAATCATAAAAAGTCCATTTATAGGAACTTTAAACAAAAATATTTCAGTCATTGGTACGTCCTGCCAGTGGGATTGGAGTTGTGGTCAACAGTCAACGTATGATCATACGACCAATTCAAACCATGCCTACTTCTACTCGTGCGAGGAAGGGAAATGTGGCTGTAACCCAAACGTCTGGAGGGAATTAAACGGCAAATGCGTGTCATGTAAGTTTTCAAATGCCTTATATCTTATTATTTTTGCAAGGAAATGTTTTGAGATAAAGCTGAATTCTTATATAAAGCAAACCTTTACTGAATATATTCACAGTACATTTGTTAAGTTTTGTTTTGTGTTGAAAGCCGTTTTTGCAATATTCCAAATTCATACATACACAAACCTTATGTAACAGAACATTGACTTTCACGTTAAGTTTTTTTTATTAAGGATTGAATAACCATATACGCATTTTAGAAATGAAAACTACGTGTACATTACATCTCAATTGAATATGTCATGAAATAATAGCTGTATTATTTTCTGAAAATTTGACCCTTTCACCCACGGAACTGAATAAGCAATGCGTCCAGTTATTGACGTTTTGTGTTTATTGTCCCCTACTGGTGAAACTGGAGGTGACTTATTATTTGCACTCTGTTTGTCTGCCAGTCTGTCTGTCAGTCAGTCAATCCGTCACACTTTACTGGATCCTGCGATAACTTTAAAAGTTCTTAATATTTTTTCATGAAACTTGAAACATGGATAGATGGCAATATGGAGATTATCATTTTGTGCCTACGTCAAAAATTCTGGTTGCAATGGCAACAAATTAAAAAATATTTTTTTTTTTACTGACAATGGTGGAGTTTCACCGGTAGGGGACCATATTGCTTGGCAATCTCTTGTTTAAATTGGAAACCGTATATAAATACACTTATCAATATAAGTATTATACATTTTGAGTGTATGTTTGTTTCAGCTAAAGGCAAAGCTTGTGACTTGGACTCCGATTGTGGTTTTGCCTCCAACACCACATGTGTCAGCGGAATATGTTCCTGCGAACCGGGATTTCTGGAACAAAACGGCACATGCGTTTTCGGTGAGATATTTTGCATTTCATTTTCGGATTTAAACGTGATCAAGTGAACAAAACAACTTTTCTTTTATTCACAAATATATTTTATACTTAGAAAGTTAGAATATAATTGGTAATTTTATGTACTTACATGTAGCAGAACTATTTACTGTTAAATACGCAGTGTAATTTTTTGATGAAATACATGAATATATATAGCAACTAGTCTATATTTGTTTTCGCCCCTTGTCGCTTTTGAAAAGTTTTTCAATTACATTACACCGTGTTTATTCTGTTCTAAAAACATAACAATAAGACTTTTATATGTAAGGAAATATAGCTGTTCAGTTGAAGTTTCCATAGGTTGTAGAACAATCTGAATTTGTTTATGCGTTAAATACAATGTCATTATTTGTCATTATTTGTCTGTAGTTTGGGACATTGAATGTCTTGCGGACGATGATTGTGGAATTTCATTTGTCTGTAACGAAAGCAAATGTACTTGCCCAGAAGGATACGGGATCAAGTCAATGAACGAATTCATTTGCGTGCACGGTAAGAAAATTTCAGAAGTTCCTTTGAAGATCATTGTGCTTCATATTTCTTGTACTAAACGTTTTATACTTACTTTAGTGATAACTCAAAATATTTGCATTTATTTATTGACAAATGACAGTCTATATGTTGTGATGTGCACAATACTGTTTGGACATATTAATTGAAAATAGTATTGTTCGTGTTTTTTCCACGATTATCATATTGATTTATATTCATGTAAACTTGTGTTTGCAAAAGTACTGGACACGCCATGTGATGAACTAGCTGTATGCGACGATCCTAGTTTGAAGCATTACAAGGAAAAGCTGCGTGGAAGCAACTATTACTATTACGGTTATTCGCAGTACACGTCTCATTTCTGTGACGTAGAGAACATCTGCTCATGCGCACCAGGCTTCAGGCGGTCTACAAACGGACACGCTTGTCAACCAAGTATATTGTTATTTATTTAAATAGTACATTTTAACAAGTACATTTTAATATCAACACATGGATGGATGATGGATATTGACGCTTCAGTAATGATGTTTTAATACGAATATTTTGTTTCAAGAAGACCTTGTCGATTCTTAAATTGACTTTTAACATAAACATATGTTATTTTTATATTTATATTATCTATTTGTTTGGTATAGCAATAAAGAAAGTATATTATGTTTCTATATTGTAAATTAATATTTCAGTTTACGGATCTACATGTACATCTGTGGAAGACTGCCAAGGAGACTCAGCCATATATTCTCAGGCTTACACGTGTTCTAATGACAGCTCAACGTGTGAATGTCAACCCAACTACATGGTAAACATGCGGTCGCGGTATACAGGCACCTACCACGAGAACATCAACATGTGTTTGCCAAGTAAGTGTCTATATGATCTCAATTGTGTATTTTACTGGCTTCCTAGAAAAGCGTCGCTAATAAAGAGAAAGGAACCAATGATGTAAACAATATCTGTAGTTTCAAGTATCATATATTGCGCAACTTCATTTATTGGAATGTTTGCAAGAGAGTACTTAATATATCATTTAGGCATCAGCTACGATATGGAGATTATGCATGTGTCACTCAATCCATTTAAAAAGTTTCATCAATCTGACTTGAGTACGTTTTCAATTATTGCACGATCCAGATTTTAGTTTTGTTAATAATTTGTTTTTCCATATCACCGACAATTTTTACGGACAAAAACTTGAACAACTTTTAAATTCCTTAAATCACTGTAACTCTCAGACACTTTATTTTAGAGGCTAGATAAGTTCGTTGACAAAACATTCCAGCAAAGTGGACAATTAGATATAATGCTTGGAACTGTTTTTGTTTAGAAATTGGCAGCTACTGCTACAACGGCGATGTTGATGGGGCCTCTTGCGTCTATAGCGACAACCCAGATTACAGTTATAATTATGGTTATAGCCCGAGGCTGACATGTACTTCTGGAGTAGAGGAGCATGGTACATGCAGGCAAAGTAAGTATTTCTGGGCTCATCGTTTACCTGTGTTTGATCCTAAATTTCGATTAATCGAGCGTAAGGGGTTTCAAGAAAAAACCGTCCACATGAGTAAAAAGCGTCCGTTATACTAAATATATTTTAGATCGGGTCGGGGGAGTCGACGTTTTAAGCAATTATATATTTACGTCTTTTGTATTTGGTATTCCTTTAAACTTCAGTTAGACGTTCGTGATGAAGCTTTTGAATTACTAAATTTTTTATTTATCGAAATAAAAATATTTTGCAGTTATTGGTAGCAATTGTTCTGAATTTGGAGAAACATGTTCGCTTGCAAACGCCATATGTGACCCAACAAACGTATGTGCATGTGAACCTGGTTATTTGCAGCAAGGGGACACATGTGTAACAGGTAAATATATACATACTTACAAATACATTAAAATCATTAACTCTAAGATATGTGTTCACATATTTATTTATTTTTTGAAAAAAAATCAATAAATTATTCAATGAGTTATCAATTGAAACATAATATTTATAATAGTTTATATTTATATTCATAGCAATGACAAAAGTTGTAGACAATATTGACTGGCTGCTATCCGAATCCATGTCCTTAAGAAGCACAATCTAACGCTCATCCATTCAAGCTTTAGAAATAAAAAACACGATGTCAATGACTATCGTATTTCTTAAAATTACCCACGATAACAAGAATTACAAACGCTGCATCGTTTTACCTATTTGACTTTATAACTTAAAAAAGGCCAAAAATTATTTAGTGTAGTAAACGTGTTATTTCGTATGTTTTAATGTCATGGG
Organism: Dreissena polymorpha; assembly: GCF_020536995.1. NCBI lineage: Eukaryota > Metazoa > Mollusca > Bivalvia > Myida > Dreissenidae > Dreissena > Dreissena polymorpha. The sequence continues at coordinate 13,899,469 of NC_068360.1, forward strand.
TGCATTTAAATCTATCGTAACTAATTATAGAATTTTCAAATTGACCATATGTGATCCCGTTCATATAGTAATATCGTATCAATATTTAAAGCAACAAGAAACTCATTTCATGTGATTGATTGAAGAATAACAAGACAAATATTTAATAGCCCTCAACAACACGATCTGTGCTAGTTCTGTAGAGTGTTCAAACATCTCCCACGCTACATGTGACATCACTATGACATTCACGTGCGTCTGTGAAGAAGGTTATGTTGAAAAGAAAGGAAGCTGTGTTTTGCCAAGTAAGAACACACCTTAGCACACAATATATTTACCACAATACAATACAATACACTACAAACAGTACAGTACAATAAAATACATTCAATATATAGCATGCAATTGTTGTGATCTACCAAAAACATGTTTTTTTCTTACACCGAACGTTATATACTTACAAACTTAAATTATGCCATTATTTCTAGAACTATGTATCTGTTTTTGATTCTGATATATTTCTGAACTAGCGAAATAAAATTTCAAGGAAATCAAGAAATTGAATTGGTTAAAGTAATAATATGGACTTATGCCGAACAGGTAGTTTCGGAAGCGGCAACTGTAACGTTATAACGTCGGAATTACCCGACCTTTACCGAAGATCTCCGACCTACAAACTGGCCCGTGGTGAGGTACCAATCAGAGACGATCTTCTTCTAGAAGGATGGTACGACATCGGTGGAACGAACGCACTAATTTCAGGAAGTGGTTTGACGTCCGAGTTATGTGGAACGAAATACCCAATCGTCTTGAAAGGTAAATCTTTAAGTATACACATAGCTTTTCACATTCATGTTGTTAATTGATGTGATGTGTTCATGAAAATTCTTAACGAACAGGGTAGTGTAATCACCACAAATATATTGTTTTTGTTCCTTGATAACTTATTCACTATTCCATATGACACTATCGACTGCAAGTTTAACACACGCATTAAGTAAAAATGGTACAAAAACATTTTATTTGCCACGACAAACCAATTACCGATAGCAAGAGATACAATAACTCTTAGTTTGATAACGGCTTTGCAAATTGTTGATTTTGTAGATGACCTGACTGCAGCAGAGAAAAGCAATCTTGCAGCTGGACTTACTGTTACGAAAACTATGACAGTTAAAGGACTGGATTCATTTGGTCTAAGCAAAGAAATAACGGTTGAAGTTAAAATTTGTGGCGATAGGACACTTCTGTATCTAAAACCAGCTCCAGTTGCTTTTTCAGCCTACTGCATCGGTATGCTTAACATTATAACCAAATGCGTCTTATATGCAGTTATAATTTGCAAGAAAGGTATTTTAGAGATAAATGCTAGCTGTGACAATAATTAATATAAACGCTCAGCATATGTGACTTTTTTTGAAGGAACATTGCACACGATTAGGTTTACTCTACTAAAGACAATAGCTACTTAACTCATACCAAATAACGTTCGATTTAAAAGCGATTATTTTTTATTTGAATTACATCTTTTGTAGAGTTAATGATTATAGTCCAAATTAGAACCTGTGGTTTAATTTGTTATTGTTTTCGTTTGCCATATGCTTTTGTACCATGTCTTATTGTGTGGCACTTGGTAATTTGCCTTTAATAACGGACCTTTCAGCGATAATACGAACGATCTCCTGTTGGTACAAAAGGAGTTTGATATGTTTGGTACCTTCTTATCGTGTTTTAAATGGCAATTTTTAGACACAAGGCGGCCGTCCCACGCAGCTGGCAACTCCACGAGTAGATGTGCTAAACTAAGACAAGAAATGCGTTTCAAAAATGAATATGATCCAAACAAAGAGACATATGTTAATGTGCCTTTTCTCATGTTCAAATGTTTGCCAATGGACGAGAATAGCTGCAATGATAATTATTATTATTATTATAATCATGATTATGAAAACAACGGCGTTTTCTTCACGATTAATTGGTAAGCAGATACGAAAAACACGCACCATTATTCAGCTACTGCGTTTTACAGTTTTCTACTGAAGTGTGTGTATTAACGAGTTATTGAAAAATGTTAACATCTGCATTAAAAATAAAAATGTTAACGTACATGTATTCAAATCTGTACCTTTTAACTTTTAGTACGTCGTACAACCAGTTTACAGCCTTAACGTATAGAATTTCGATAAATGTGGACATGCTTGTCCATTCTTTTTTTACAGGTATGTTTCGGGCCGACACTGTAAGCGGTCAGGACCATACCAAAAGTCAGAGTTATACAAAACCCATTTAACTGAAAACCAAGTCATTGACGAGTGCGGGCAAAAGACAGTCGGATTTGATGTAAATAGAATAAGTGTTTCGAAATCTAATTACATGTACACGTACAAACCAGTTACATATTTATCAATGAAAATGTATACATTTATGAATATGTGATATAAATTCATAAATTCATATTAAACTCGGCAAATTAGTTAACATTTAACATATTTAACAATATTTTTCATGCAAATGCAATTTACTGAAATAATCATAAGTATCTACCATTTTTTAGCTGCAATGTTCATTTGAGTGGTCTGAAACTCTCTTTGGTCTAAGAGGAACTCCTATCTTCAGTGATTCTGCATATGTTGGACTGATTTCCGTAAGTATATAAAACAAATAGCTAAAACAAACAATTGCAATAGCGAATCGTCTTTTTAATTTCCAGCTTTTGTTACGAGAGTAAAAGTTGTTTATTTGATATGACGACGTTTAACATATCAAATTATTTAACGATTTGAACTTCGTTTTAACGATATTTAATTTTTAACTAGACAATCATAACATGCCTAATAATCTTTATGTTCTAGTGGGTCACGACTATTAGTCCAGATAAAGGCGGTTTCCTCATATCATGGCTGACTGATACGCCCATTGGATGCAAGACAGATATCAGCAACCTTAATAGATCATGTTCAATAGAGTGGGACCTTGAATCAGGAGGTATTTGTCCTACACAAAAGTCTTCTTCAGATCATTTCCTCTGTGGCGCAAACGGCAACGGTACAACAAAAGCCGGTTTTGATTATTATGGTCGACGAACGCCATATCATAATGAAATTCATTATAGCAATTCTTGGGGTTCGGACTTGAATGGAATCTATCATAACAATTACACAACCTACGGGGTGAAGGTTTTTGTTTCTGATGATGAGGTCCATGAAGTCGGAAGTATATTTAAGGCTTCATTTGGCGCTGTTGAAACAGGGCATGCAATCTGGAATGGCTACAAAATGCCCGACATAAAGGTAAAACTAAAAATAATGTGGGTTAATATTTTAGATACTTTAATTATATTGTTAAGAGTAATCTTGCATACAAAACGACTTTGGGTTAAATTATATATTTATTCTTAAGCTTGTATTGCAATGATAAGGAATACGTACAATAATGAACACAACGTATGGCTCTTCCACATATTTACAATATGATACAGTTTAGTCTCTTTTTTTAGTTTTATCTAAAAGACGAAAGTTTGTCGGACAAAAACGTGTCTTTAGTTTTGAAATGGGACGGCGGACCAGTGCTAGAGAAAACAAACGAGTGGTATATTTTCATATTTTAATACGATATGTTTACGTTAATTTGATACGATATAATTACCATTAATTTGCCCTTGGAGTGTTTACGAATATAATATATTAATTAGACATTGTATTAGTTATATTGTTATGAAAAGGAATGCATCAATTAAAGCAGCAACAACAAAAATGAAAACAAAAAACAAATTAGGACGCATATAGCGAGATATCTTTCACAACAATCTCTCATGTTTTAATCTAAGCAAGTTCATTCACTATGAAAACCCGTTTTAGGAATGAGACAACAATTTTCCCGATTGAAGAAGTAGGCGAGTTCTTGCTATATCAAAGCACGGATTTCATTGTCGAGGTAAATATATCATGTTAAAAATAATGTTATAAATCAATGACACGTACTAATTTTCAATACTTGTCTAATCAGTTACTCCACCCGAGTCGCTATCAAATCATTCGACTAAAAAGTATTTTAATACCAGATAATGTCGTGGAGCAAGTTTAAAAACAATGTATCTGATGACTATCGGATAAAAGAATGCTATTCTAAACTGTCAACATATTCTTGGCGATTATTGATAAACACTCAATGATGAATTTATTATTCATTTGTTCAAAACTATCAGACTAGTCTTCACAATGATATGCGTTAATAGTATATCTTTATACGTATTGTATTGGCCCCACACACCCAGTGTATTTGATGTCCAGGGCCCATATTCACCAACTCATTCGTAGACTTACGAATACAGAACCCACTTGAAACAAAGACAATACGTTCAGCGTCTGAAGATAAACAGGCTATACATTTTGCTTGTGTCATAAATATAATTATCTAAATGAAGAAGTGTGTAGTTTGAGATATTAAACTTCTTGTCATATTAAAAAGTATGATAATTTAAGTGCAAACAGGTCCAAGAATATTCCTAATTGTTGACCTAAGTTCTAAGCATTGGTTGGTGACTACGGGCCCTGGCCTCAATGTATCCAAACTTCTAAAACCTGTTTTGATAATATCTTGCTTAAGTCACTTACTTCGTCACTGTGGTGTATAACGTAATGTTTATGTGTTTAGTTGACATAACGTGAACAATGGAAGTTATTTATATTTTTGTATTAAAATATTACACACTTAATTTAAATATTTAAACAACTTAAGCTAGTCTTATTAAACAGGCCTAAGAATTTCTCCAAAAAGGGGCATGGTTGTCAAATTTAATTCTTATTTTATCTCTATCTGTGTTTCAGATTCAAATAAAGACGCGGACCTGCAAGCACGACCAACAAAAAAGTGTGTGTGTGCGCAGTAACGTTTCGAAATGGAAACGAAATATACACAGAAGATACGTGTGACTCTGTTGAAATGAAGGGGTTCTTGTTCGTCGGCAAGGAAGAAGACGGTCTTCTTGATTATCTGTACACGTATAACCCCGTATGTGCCCACTTTATACAATGGTGGTAAAATTATGGTGATTTAATCATTTGTGAATACATATCTTTTACTGTCTGATAAACAAAAAACTTCATGTGAGATTAGCGCAGACAATACCATTTTATGTCGATGTAAACATTTAACTGAATCTTGAACTAATACATTGGAACAAATAATATTAAAACATTTTGTTTTTTAACCGTATATTCAATTAATTGTTATCCTCGTATTTCCTGCCATTCCTCTTTTACGCACGCAATTCACGTTTAACCGAGAAACATGAATTGATGAAACACTTAGACACAATTGTTTTCCGTGCGCAGCAATCATAGTTTTTAAAAGCGTGGGGACATGGTTTTGATCTCCGCGTTTGTCCTTGCCACTATCTCCTCCTACACTATTAGCACTAGAACCTTGAAACTTACAAACTTGGTAGCTATGAGCATATGTGCGACGATGCATTATTTGGAATTTTGATCTGATCCCTGGTTCAAAAGTTATGGGGATAAAATGGGGTAAAATGAGGACATTATCACTAATTTTACTAACAACATGCGACGCACATGCTAATAACTTTTGACCCAGGGGTCAGATCAAAATGCCAAATGGTGCACCGTCGCACATATGCTCATAGCTTCCATGTGTGTAAGTTTCAAGGTTCTAGTGCTAAAAGTGTAGGAGGAAATAGTGGCCGACCACTCCCACCCAAAATTTTGTTTTAACATAACTTCTTCATTTATTCACCAATTGACTTTAAATTAATACTGAACATCTCTAATGACAACACGGTCTATCTCGACCATCCATGTCCACATTAACCAGCCCAGGGCCATTGATAAAGGTAAGGGCAGCTTGGTTCCCGTCCTCTTTCAAATTTATCGAGAGGTCCACGGGTACTACTTCCCCGTACCCCCAATTTTTTTTCGTACCCAAAATTTTCCGTACCCATTTTTTTCCGTACCTAATTTTGTTTTCGTACCCAAATGTTTTTTTCGTACCCATTTTTCGACCCAAATTGTGTTCGTACCCAAATGTTTTCTTACCCAGTTTTTTTCGTACCCAATTTTTTTTTCGTACACATATTTTTTTTTCGTAACCAAATTTGTTTTCGTACTCATTTTTTTGTAGACCCAATTTTTTTTTGATCCAATTTTTTTTCGTACCCCAATTTTTTTGGCATACTTATTTCGTACCCTAAATTTTCGTACCCAAATTTTTTTCGTACCTAAAATTTTCGTACCCACATAAACAATTGTGGTGATGTAGATACACTTAAATTGATGCTTTTATATCCATCCTCCTCAAAAGCATCGTCACACCAGTACTGTCAGTACTTTGATTCTTATTTTTCATTGATTATCCCCACGCTCCGAATTGGAGCGGGGGGATTATGTGGCTATTTCCGCCGTCTGTCCCTCCGTCCGTTCGTCATGGCCACTATCTCATCCTACACTTTTAGCACTAGAACCTTGAAACTTAGGTACATGGTAGCTATGACCATATGCGCGACATTGCACTATTTGGAATTTTGATCTGACCCCTGGGTCAAAAGTTATGGGGGTTGGGGTGGGGCCGGACCAGAGATTTTCACTCATTTTTTTAGGTTATTTTACATTAATGTCTTCATTTCTACGCCGATTTACTTCAAATTGATACCGAATATCTCTTATGACAATACGGTCAATATCAACTATGCATGGCCCCATTAACAACCCTTGGGCGCCCCGCCCACATAGATCCACGCCCACCCAAAATTTTGTTTTAACATAACTTCTTCATTTATTCACCAATTGACTTTAAATTAATACTGAACATCTCTTATGACAACACGGTCTATCTCGACCATCCATGTCCACACTACCCACCTCGGGGCCCCACCATCATAGGCCTTGCCCACCCAAAATTGCCTTTTAATATAACATCTATGCGGCGTGGGGATACGCGTCGGCCTCTGTCGCGCCACTTCTAGTATTTATTGTTTTATTGACGCTTTGTATAAAGGTATAATGAGCGATATCTACATCTGGTCAACATTATGTTACTTTTTTATACAGCAACACGACGTTTAGCCGTTGCATGCTACATAATGGTTATAAACTAGGAGTTTTACGAGTTTGACTACTTTCTACCACCATAAACTCATTAAATAAAAAATATAATTTAGGGGTAATTGCTAGTTGGCGTCTTTTTTATTTATGTGGCACGTTTAAGGCGTGTCTACATGTATATTTTTTATTCATATGTGTTAGTTGAAAAGGTAGTCAAACCTTAATTTACGATGAACGAATATTGCAATGACATTATAATGTGTTATCCGTGTATGTCGTCTGCGAATGGAACGACAATGAACATGTTCTATATAATGCATTTTTTTATTATTATAAATTTATATTTTGAATTATTTTTGTTAGATCCAATGTTTTAAATTTAAGATAGGCACTTTAGAAATAAATTCTTTTACATAAATTTTATGTCAATTAAATAATTATTTTCCCAGTAATTCAATATGCCCAGTATAGGAGAGTGTACCCAGCGAATTGAAGTAAATATATAGGGATCACCATAGCAGAATGCTGACGGACAGTGAAGGCGACCTCTGTTTTTTTCGGGGCTGGGTTGAACGGGGGTGGGAACGACGGGGTTAAGGAAAAAAGGTTTAAACAATGCCTTAAATCATTCTTATTGAACTCAATTGTCTGCTCATGTGTGCCATTTAATTATCCAGTATATAAACTGGAAAAAATAACCCTATTCACAATCTTATTCTTTAACTGAACTTTATACTGTTCTGTCCAGTGAATATTATGCAATAACAATAATGACTTAAACTAATTATTCTGTTGCGATTAACATTTTTTTTATTTACATTCGGTTACTTGCATGTACCAGTCCAGTTAAATATTAAAGGTATTAATTTGAAATTTATTTTCAGATGATAATGGGTTACAGCGATATCCATAACAAAATCATTGTATTTAACAATGGACTACATCTAAGGATTGATAAAAAGAGTCATAGTCATAGGTCTTTGCAAATAACATTGACGAATGATGGTCACCAAAAGTCGTTTGAGAAGCAGCCTGGCATCGCCTCATTCATGTTTAAGCAATACCGCCACAGCAACGGGGAATTCAAGACGGACAGTAATGGGTTTATGGACAGCTGGAGGTCTGTTTCATCATAATTCACATCATATTAATCATATTAATCATAATTAATAATTTTTCATTAAATAATTAAATATATTAACGAAGTTGATTGTTATGATCCATGCTAATACACACATAAACTTGATTACGCATTACAAGTGGTTCATCGCTGAAGAAAGTGTCCGCTTTTACAGAGTGACGAGCAGCAGAAGCTTTTCAAATCCAGCAAATCACCAAAGCTTAACCTTTGCCGACACTTACTTCAAATGCCATTGTCCCACGGAAAGTGAGGTATCGCAGAATCACGAGATATCAACAGATACAAATTTCGAAATGTATGGACCAATGGGCTACTACCACAACCAGATTAATCACTTCACCAGCACGCTGAAATGCTCACGCCAGGAGGAATGTACAATAACCCATTCTGGAACGTCAACTTGGTCTCCCTTGGTACTCCCAGACTATGTTCAAGTTGAAGACGTTTCGGTACTTATTGACGGCGGGTCGATTGTGTGTTACTTCCAGCCATTTGTAGGCAAGAAACATAAGGTGGAATGGTATGTTTTTCTTGACGTATCGTTCATAACATTGCTCGGGTCCTATTATATATTATTCCGTAGACTATTACATACGCGAAAATTGTTCCTTGAAATCTATCCTTAGATAACAATTTTTAACATCGATCGCAAAGCAAACTGTCTTATGCATTTTTATTAGAGTAAAATTGCATACGAATATTTCTTGTTCAAGTTATTTTGTTTTGATATCAGTTCATTCACGTCATTTGCTTTAAGGGTTTCTGGTAAGGATGCAGATGTGTCTCTATATGTCCACGGCATGTTAACAACAGGTTCAGCTAAATACGACATCATCTCCAATTTGTTCATATCGTCAGGTGATGCATGCAACTTGGAAAAGGTAGATGGAGCCATATTAATTTTCATGTGTACCTCTCTAACGGAATCATCTTTGTTTTTTTAGTGAAAATAAAATAGCACGCGCCCGCTTATTAACAAATAAAATCAACCATTGAACCAAAATAGTCCGCCCACAACTGTTTATGTGAATACAACTTATTTGTAATAGGTGAATGAAGTGGATTTCTTGATTCGAAGTATTTCAATAAGTATTTACTGAAATATTTATTTACACATTTGTATTATAACATGATAAAAACAAAATATAAATATTGTTGTGTCTTATGGTGCTCAATGCAACACATTACATCGCATAGTGAATCTATATATCGTCCTATATTTAATTACAATACAAGTATATAAGGCATATTTTTTTACTTTTAGATTCGATGTGTCGTGACGGTATACGAGATCGATGGTGTCACAGCAGCCGGTCCTTCTTTCTATAGCCATACATTTGAACTCACAGAAGACCTTAGATCGGTAGGTTATTCGCAGAGTTTGTTCATACATTTTTAATTGTATGTATTAAAGAAAAGAAGTTCGATTTGGTTTTAAATATAAGCATTACATTTAGACAATCGGTGCCTAAGAGAAGACGGTATATAGCCAGTCGGCGGCGACAAGTTAATAGTAAACAGTGTAAAATAATATTTTCAGGCCAACATATCGATCTGCGTTATTGACGGTCACTGCTACTTTGAAAATGATCATGATCCTGCAAATACAGAATACCTGTGCTATCCATTCATTGATCCCTATCGTTGGATACGAGATCTCACACTCGACAGAGGTATGTTTACAGTAAAAACTATATAGTATGTTTTTTTTTGTATTTAGCAATAAATGCTACCCTTCTTTGAAAATACGACATACACTAAACTAGTTCTGGATCGTTTGGCTTAATATGTTTTATACCGTTGCTTAAAAGGAATTGAATTTACGTTTGCCCTATGTTTGTTCGTATGTCTGTCTGAATGATGACTTATATACTTTAGAAGAACTCGTGTTTCTTGAACAAATAAGTAAATATAATTACAATATGATCAGAAAAGCAGTCTTTTAATAAAAACTATTACAGGATTAAGCCTGAGTTTTATTCTAAGTAGAGTTAAAATTAAAGATAACTGTAACTAACGACATAGAAAAAAGCTATAAATAGAAAATTCGAAATGAAATAATCATTAAATTCAATAAATTCAGAATAAACAATATAGTCTTAGTCTGCAACCGGTAATTTTACCGAAATACACTGTGACCTCGTGTATTTCTGGTTATTCTATAATACATAATTAATACTTAATTAGCTATATTGTAGTGTTTTGGGAATTAAAATTTAAAAAGTCACATGATCTTTACAATTGATTGTCACTTTTTAAACGTTATTTGTTTTTTGATTCATTACACAGTACCTTTTTTCTTTTTGTAAAATCTACATCCGAAAGTATTCGATATAGTCTTTTGCAAGTTCGCCAGGAGAGATAATTATATTAAAAAACTGATAAGAAACAGCATTTATTTGCCATAGATAGTCTAAATGCACTGTGTGTTTTACATTATTTATGATACAAATTAGAATCAATAAAACTTAATTCTTTCTGTATTCTACCATAACTTTATAGGACATAATTAGTCAGGACGTGTTAACTTAGTTTTCATCGATTTAAAAACATTAATCCTTTGAGTACCGTGACTAGGATGGTAATGATATCCTACTCTATAACTTTGATATCAGATAGAGAGATTATTTCGTTTTCCAATTAATTTGTACAAAATCCTTTTTACTCAAATTTATGTAACATGGTTTAAATATGACAATGACCAACACGTGCTTCTTTGTCTCTCTTACCTGAATGTGTCATCATTACACAGTGCCTGGGGATATATGCAACCAACATCATGCAATATGTGCCAAGGTGCCAGGAAGGGCCTACTGTAGCAACGTTACTGATTCGTGTCAATGTTACCCAACTTTCAAACAGACGCCAACGTCATGCGACCAAATACGTATGTTCTTCATGTATATAACAATGACTTAAAACAAACACCTCAAGCAACTATGTAGTTTCTCATAAGGTTTTCCATATGACACTAGACAATATCAATGAGGAAGATAACGTTAGATTTGGACAAAAATATAGCAGTAAAATGTTATTAGTGGAATATTGAAATACCGTTTAGAAATAATGTTTATTGTAAGTTTCATCAAAAAAGCCTAAAGCATGGTAAAAACAATAATTGGGATTGTTTTCAGCATGCGCCGTTGTATCTGATTGCTGGCAGTACACATACTCAACGAACCTAGCGTGCATCAATTCTGTTTGCGCCTGTGCCGTTGTTACCGAATTGACGACTAATGGATGTGTGCCTAAAGGTAACACTTTTTTTACAAACCATTACGACATTAGGTAACGAACTGTTGTTTTGTGCAAAGAGTAAATAAACATTAAACAAAGTTATTTTATAAAGATGGTTGAAGAAAACAAACGCGTTAATATAATGATTCCAAATTGCAGAATTCAATTAATTTATCGAATTAAAAAAATCATATTCTTCTTTGAAAATTACAAACGTGTAATAATGCATGACCAAAATTGTCACCACTTAACAGTCTAAAACAATATAAAACAAACAGTTCTCAAAGTTTCAAAACCTTTCAAATAAGACGTTATTAATTTACATTAGTGTAAATTAAATATCATTGTATATCGGCTATTTTAAATCTTTCGGAGATTATATTGGAGGTCATATTTACTCATTTTACGTATTATTAAAATTTCATATATTATGGTCAAATAACTTTGAGTTGGACTTTCAGGCCTTGGGAGCTCTTGTGAAGAAGATATGGAGTGCTCCCTTCAACCGCACGCTGTTTGTGGGACAACCGAACCCAAAATGTGTGTATGCGGAGAACATTACAACACTATAAAAGGCAACTGCTATCCCAAAGGTACTAAATCGACCTTGCTATGATCACTTGACAAATAAGTAATGTTTAAAAAAGTCACTTATTCAGTGGAATTCTGTATTTGACACTTGTTGGACAATACCTGTATATTTTTTTAATGCATTTCGATGGCATTTCATGTATTCATGTAAATGCTTTTAAAGTCACAGTATTTGTGGATTACCGTCGGTGACCCTATTTTCATACTTTTATTTTTTCTCCAATTTTTGTTATGGTTGTAAAAAAGTGTTGATTGTTGTTTAGGTCTCGGTGATACCTGCAATGATGACGATGTGTGCAAACGAGTCAATCATTCGGCATGTTATAACTTACACGGAACAGGATCCAAGTGCGAATGCGACTTTGGCTATTCAGGAAATGAGTTCGGTCTGTGCGAATCAAATGGAGGTAACTCTTGACTTAAATATTTTACGTTTACATCTTGTAGTTATATCCCTTTTCAGAAACTTGGAGAATATGGAGAGTATTCATCTGCATATGTCCGTAAGTCGATAGATCTGACTTTCTGTCGTTCGCGCACACTATTTTGAGGAATTCAAACCCACGATTAAAGTTATTAAAATTATGGTTACAAAGAAAGTTGGAGGTCAACTTATCAAGGTTACTTAAGCTTGTAACGTTAAAAAAATTACCGTGCGAGATCTGACAGATTTCGGTCAAAGTCACATTCGTTATTTTCATGTTTCTTTCATAGACTTTTTGTGTCCGAAGGATTTTAAGAGAATTAAATATGCTGGTTAATCAGGATAAAATGAAAAGGCCTATCCATTAATAGTTAAACATCCATATTCCAATGTCCCTTGGATTTTTCTGTGAAATTTTTCTATGCCGTTAATATCAGAAGAACTTACGACTTTGCAAACTGTTGAGATGGTTAGTCTTGTGCGGAGGCAGAATCGTATCAGCTATCAGATAAAGCGATCCAATTAAAGGTAACAGGGTCTAAAACACTTAAAGGATATAGTATATATTTTTTAGAAATGGCTGCAACTCGGGTGGGAGGGGTATCGATGATTTACAAACATGTCTTGTTATATTAGACAGTTTAACACGAAACGCACAATAAATACATCAGACATTTGATTTAGTGTTTAATCGTTATTTAATTAAAGCGAGAGTATACGATTTTTATATGTGTTAAATTGTAATATATTGATAAAAATATGTTACAATAACACAAAATAGTCACGAAAAATATTACATTGAAGACGATTTTTATAAAATGCAGCAAAGACAAAATAGCGCCCCTAGCCGATTGTGACGAAGATATTTCGAATATATTTACCTACAATAACCGAAGCATTCGCATTTTATTTGGATCGGGGTTAGTGTTCGTGTGTCTTATGAATAGATATCGTTGCAGAAATTTAAAATGAACCGTTTTACTAAATTTAGATTCACATCGTACATGCATGATATACATTCTGGTGAATTCGGCTGTACAGACATTTTCGATTTCAGAATTAAATATTGGCTTATTTCGCATTTTTCGGCACGTGTTCTTCTTAACTTTTATTTTAATTTATATTGAAATATATGGATAATAAGTTTTTTTACACATTTTTTATAAATTTATAAATATTTGACAAAATCGTATAATCTCGCTTTAAATGAAGAAACATTCAATATGAGATTTTTAAAAAATTCATAGAAAGTAAATATAAACATATAAAACATAGACATTCTATTTTTGCAGCAGTTGAATTTAATACGATAGAAAATAAAAAGAATACATTACTTTTGGAAGTGACTTTTAAGACAGTATACAACATTTTCCTCTCACTTTTTATTACATAAGAATCAATGATCACTACATCATTCAAATGCACACATTTTAATACTTTTGCATTTCTTGTTTTTTGCCATTTTCATACTTTTTTGTAAACATAGTTTAATTAAGAATCAAATTAGTTAATGAAAGCATATGTCTTTGCTTACATCAAGACATCAAGATACCTGACCCTTACTATGGATCACCAACCTCATGGTGCTACGAGAATGAGCAATGCTCGAAATCCCTTTGGTGGAGTGTCTGCGATAGAAGCATGTATTGGCGGTGCGTCAGACGTAAGTTTTCGACTATTTTTGTTATTTTATTTCGCTATTTAATTGACATGAAACAATCGATCATATCTATAGTTTTTCTTCACAATGTGTATTAATATCACTTTTAACGCAAAATTATGGTAATAAAATATAGGCAACTCTTCCATTTGCTTAATGCTATGTTATGAACCTAGCGAACGCTGTACACATTATTTTAGGGGCCTTTTCACGTTTTGGTGAATTGACAAAATTGAAAAAGTTGTTTTAGATTCGCAAATTTTCTTTTTAGTTATGATATTTGAGAGGAAACAGTAATACTGAACATTTACCATGCTCCAAAAATAGCCATTATATGCATCTTAAGACGCTTTAAAAACCCGAAAATTATAAAGCGTTGCAACGCGAAACGAATAAATAATTTGGAGAGTTCTGTTGTTGTGGTAACATTTTGTTGAACTACGAGTATTGCTTATATAAAGTATAAAATACATCTGGTATTGTATTCGGAGGAATTGCTGAGTGGTCTAAGTGGTAGACTTTTGACTCCAGGACTCCATGGGTCAGTGGTTCGAGCCCTGCTGAGGGTTACATTTTTTTCTTTTTTTAATGTTATTCTTGATTTTTTTGGAGCTTTTTGTATCCAATGTTTACATTTTTCAATATAAAGCATTTAATGAAAAACTTCAAAACATGCCAAAATCTGTGAAAAGGCCCCTTTAAGTTCCCATAAATACACTGAACTAGAACCACGCCACCAAGTGTGTGAATAAAGCTCATACAAAAAGATCAACACACCATTTAAAAAAAGAAGAATAATTGTTCACAATGGACAAACGTGGACACAAATAAAATCGTAACAAATCGTTAAACAGAGGCCGTTAGCACAATCAGAGCCAGCCGACGCGTCAAAAAATATTAAGGTTTGATATAAACATGTCAATAAGGGCACTGTCAACAATCAAATTTAATGTATCAGATGGCGCAGAAAACAAAAAGTTGATTGAACATTATTTGGCTTTATGGTTGATATCCTCGTTAAATCGTCGAATCGGATGGTACGCTCGTGTGAAGCTGTGCATTATGTCATATCCGATTTACTCTTCAAATCCATAATCAGCCGTGTCTATAAATGATGCTTGCAGTCGCCTAGAAGGATTATGAAACCACTTGAACAACAACGCAACATGGTAGACATATAAATAAGGCGTGCTCCATATCTCCGCATAGATTATTTAAGAAATAATTCGTGTACGTTATAGTTTGTTGTCGAATAACCCACGGCCGGAAGTTTAGATGCGTAGGGATTAAATCACGAGTGAGAAGCACGAGTGATTTGAAACCACGCATCTAAACTTCCGGCCGTGGGTTATTCGACAACAAACTATAACGTACACGAATTATTTCGATTCTAACACGATTTTTACTAAAGATTTATAGAATGTATCTTATTTTTCTTGCATACTATTTAATGTAAAGCTCCGCCCATAAAAAATAGCTTTCGGCTGTTCTGTCGATCAGATCTCCGCCCTCAATAACAGCCAAACTGGATGGAAAAAAACCCATTTCATTTCTCACGTTTGGTTAAATAAGAACAACAACAACTTGCGCCAACTAACATGTTTTCATTGTACACTTTAAATTAACGCAAGAGTGTTACATCTACAAGAAAACAACACTGTATATGTGACAATAAACTTCAGCCATTTTAGTATCGAAGCAGCAGACGAACACCGTGGGAAATTGGGTCAATTTTACGCATTTCTGTTCATAGCGTAGTATTTCGTCACGTGACTTTCATTCATAAAATACCGGATTATTACGCTGATGGAAAATGTATCGGCATGTTTTGTTTAGCTACAGCGCGTGCTTTCAGTGTATAAGCTCCGCCCATAAGTTATTGCAGAATAACCCACGCTTGATTTCCTTCTTTGACTATAGAAAACAAGTCACGTGCCGTGTTAGAATACATATTAGACTATCGAACTTTTCATATGGCTTTAAAGGGTTATATTAATATTGCGAATATAAGCACTGTTCATTTCGTATAATAAACTCATATTTAGAATCTCTTAAAATTGGCTTAATGCATTATCAATAATCAAGACAAGGTTCTTATATTTAGTATACGTGGGTTGCCTGAACATTATTTATTTATCATTGACACTTTTCTAACCGTGCTTTGTAATCATAAACGTTGTTTGACGTAAATACGAAAAGGTTGAAACCTTTTTCTGGGACTACCATGTTTAAGAAATGCAATTATATCGTGGTCATAGCAATATTGTCAAATATACATATCTTGCCTTTATAAACGTCATATCATTGATGCAAATTCAGCATCTATTTTATTGTTTGATGATTATGTTTTTTAAATTATTCAAATCGTATATATTTTTATTTGTTTTGATTGTCATTGATGATTTGTATGTTAACTTTTGTAGTACTTTATGAAATGTTGTGTGTGTTTTTGTCAATTTGTTTATCTGTGTTTTTTTAATGTCTGTATGCAGTGTTCTTTGGTTTTATGAATAGTTTTTTTATACCAATTATTAGAATTATTGAAGATGACTTATTTAAAATGTATTTTTATACTTGTTTAATAAGTAAACAGCAATCAAATTGTAAGTGCCGATGACTTCCATTTACATGGATCCGTTTCAGGAACATGTTCTGCGAACGACACCAACCCCGATGCGTCATGCATGTCATCACTTCTTTCCTGCAACCTGACGAGCGGGTTCTGCGAGCCAGGTATGAATATTATTACTCCTTCGGTTGTTCGTTATAGAATTAGTGAACGCAAAATAGATGACAGATCTATGACCCATTGTTACCTTAATAAAATGCAATGCCTGATAATTTCGTTAACAGGAGTCATAAATTTCTTAAAATGATATGGGGATCTTAAATTGGTAATCTGTTCTTATATCGATGTAAGCATCGCACCACACTATTTATTTATATATTGTTGGTATCAATTTCTCATTTAGTTTAGTTCCAAGTTATGCATACGTTTAGCTTTATTTTAATTCCGAAAATGTAATGAAACATGAACTCATACTTTCTGAAACATAAATACAATATCATCTGGCAGAATTCACATGCCTTAGCACAAAACGCAGGTTCATCACCTTAAACAAGTATCGTGTAACTTAGCTAAATACTTGGACTTTTATGCTTTCGTAGATCTGTGCTCGGCGAAGGACCAGAGGAATTGTTGGCAAGAGAACACAGAGTGTAACGCGGAACAAGGCTACTGCGACTGCTCGGATGGTTACTCCCTCTGGAACGGAGACTGCACAGCAGGTCAGTTGTATACTTTTATTGACGTTTGAAATGTGACAATCGATTGAGTCAAATATTGAGTCTAAGGCATGATATGTTTCAACGGGAACAATTTAGTCATACGTACATTATATGTGTTCAATAAATATAAATTAAAATTGCCTTGTTCAGTCTGAGAAAAAGTGTTATCAAAATAGATTGCACGTAGGAAAGTGTAGTTTCCATGGACCATGAAGATAACAAAGGTATCTAAACAAGTTTCATAAACTGTTTTACAAACATTTTGTTTTCAAAAGCTTTTTGGATTTCAAGATATAAGACATGGTTAACCATTTCCTATGTTCGTAGCGTAAGGCTTCTATTAAACAAAAATTATAGTGTATTCCAGTAAATAATGCTTCAGGAATTTGTATTCATAATGCAGAAACAAATTAACACTTGTGGTAGAACCAACCGCGAAAGATTGAATGGCACTGTTCTGTGGTTTAGAGTTTGCTTTGATGGCATAATTATTTTTGTATAAAACGTATTAAATTGCGAAATGTTCTGTTGATAGTTCTTGATCGAGCCTGTGAGATCAACGAGGATTGCCATTCGAAGAAAGGACGCTACGAGTGCACCGACAATGCCTGTAAATGTAACCCGGACAAATGGGTCGTGGAAAACGGTCTTTGTGTGTCTTGTAAGTGAATTTAACCATATTCTAGGTGTTATTCTTGGTTCATTGACAGTCATTTGTTGTTTTAGTGCTTTCTTTAATGGACTGATTTATATACGGTTATTGCTTGAACATAAATCTGGTTTTCACATGAACATTTTTTTTCTCGAATCCGATGTGGTTTACGAAATTGT